>NW_006922307.1:59776-65043 GCF_000298275.1 Orycteropus afer afer | reverse complement strand
GTATGCATGTGAGAGCTGGACAATGAATAAGGAAGACCGAAGAAGAGTTGATGCTTTTCAGTTGTGGTGCTGGCGGAGAATGCTGAAAGTACCATGGACTGCTAAAAGAACTAACAGATCTGTCCTGGACCAAGTGCACCCAAAATGCTCCTTGGAAGCGAGAATGGCCAGAGTTCATCTCACCTATCTCGGTCATGTTTTCAGAAGGGATCATTCCCTGGAGAAAGATGTCATGCTTGGTAGGGTAGTGTCGACTAAAGAGGGGAAGGCCTTCAACGAGATGGATTGACATGGTGCCTGCGATGATGAGCTCAAGTATAGCAGGTATCGTGAAGCTGGTGTGGGATCGGGCAGTGTTTATTTCTGCTGTGCATGGTGTAGCTATGAGTCAGAAATGACTCGATGGCACCTAACAACAACAACAACAACAATATATATTTGGAATTGTCTCTGACTCATAGTGACCCTATGAACAGTAGAAGGAAATACTGCCTTGTCCCATGCCAGCACCATGATCCTTGCTATACTTGAGCCCATCTCTGCAACCACTGTGTCAATCCATCTCATTGAGGGTCTGCCCCTCTTTCATTTACCCTCCACCTTACCAAACATGACATCTTTCTCCTGGGAATAGTCTCTGTTCTGCTTACCTAGTGCTGCTGTGACAGGAATATACCACAAATGGTATGGCATGAACAAAGAGTAATTGATTCTCTTTCATTTTGGGAGGTTAGAAATCCAAGTTCAAAGTGCCAGGCTCTAGGGGCTGGGTGAAAGCCCCTTGACCTTGGGCTTCAGCTCTGCCTGTTGCTCCTGGCCCACTGAAGCTAGAGGCATCTCCAATCAGGCAGCTACTGGCTGCTGAAGCTGACAAGCCCAAAGTCAATAAATAAAATGGCACAGTTCTGATGTTACTAAACCACATGGCAGGCCATTAATTCAAGCCCATTGTAAGTCTGAAGGTTAGCAGAGCATGGCAGGCTGAACAACGACAGAGATACATGCAGGATTCAAGCGTGCCATAGGCTGGATACCATTCTCAAAGCTGTTTCTTATATACAGGAAGCAGACCACCTACCCAAAGCAGCTACTCAGCTGCTCCAACAGATTGAACCATGGAATTGATTACCGATCTCGCCATGGAGAATAACTACATTCTTCTGTCTAGTCACTCAACAAGACTCAACCAAGTTGACACACAATCTTAACCACCATACCTGTAATCTGTGAGTTCTGTGTGGCCACTGCAGCAAATTATTGAACCCAGCAGAGAGGTGGTGAATGCTGTGAGAGGAATGGTTCGTGTCAAGGTTGATAAGAGGAGTGGAGGGTGGTGGCATGACTGGCCTCATAAGAACGGGCTGCTGATAGTGATTCTGTCATCCTCTTGTGTAGTTAGAGAAGGTCAAGAGCTGCCACCTCCTTGCCCCTTTAGCAAGAGTTCTTTGCCAACACCATAATTCAAAGTATCAATTCTTCTTCAGTCTTACTTGTTCATTGTCTAGCTTCCAGATGTGTATGAAGTGATTGAAAATACAATGGCTTGGGTTAGGTGCACCATAGTCTAATAAGTGATGTTTTGCTCTTTAACACTTTAAAGAGGTCTTTTGCAGCAAATTTGCCCAGTAAAATAAGATGTCTGATATCTTGACTGATGCATCTATGGGTGTTGATTGTGGATCCAAATAAAAAGAAATCTTTGACAATTTCTTTCTTTTTTTTTTTTTTTTTCCTCTCCATTTAACATGATGATGCTTACTAGTCCATTTGTAAAGATTTTTGTTCTCTTTATATTAAAGTGTAATCCACACTGAAGACCATAGTCTTTAATCTTCATCAGTAAGTTTGTTAATGAGTTTGTTAATGAGTCTTCCTCCAATTCTGATGCAGTGTTCTTCTTCTTGGATTATTTGCTCAGCATACAGATTGAATAAGTATGGTGAAAGATATAACCTTGACACATACCTTTCCTGATTTTAGACCATACTGTATCCTCTTGTTCTGTTCAAATGACAGCCTCTTCATTTAAAAACAGGTTCCTCTTGAGCATAATTAAGTGTTTTGGAATTCCTATTCTTTATAATGTTATCCATAATTGGTGTGGTTCATACAGTTGAATGCCTCTTCATAGTCAATAAAGCATAAGTAAACATATTCAGGTATTCTTTGCTTTTAGACAAGATCCATCAGACAAGCGTCCCATAAGCTGGAGACCATCCCCAAAGCTTCTCCTTATATAGAGGAAGCAGACCAGATTCCTAAGGCAGCTACTCAGCTGCTCACAGAATATTACACCACGGAGTTGATTACCAGTGTCATCATGGGGAATACTACATCCATCTGCCCAGCAACTCAACCAGGCCCAGCCAAATAGACATACAAACTTAACTACCACAGTCCCATTTCATAACATGACCAAAGTAGGTGAGATGAAGTCTAGCCATTCTGGCTTCCAAGGAGCATTCTGGCTGCACTTCCTCCTGGACAGATTTGTTAGTTCTTTTAGCTGAAAGTCCATCATACTTTCAGCATTCTTTGCCAGAACCACAACTCAAGATTATCAGTTCTTCTTTGGTCTTCCTTATTCATTGTCTAGCTCTCGCATGCATATGAGGTGATGGAAAGTACCATGGCTTGTGTCAGGTGCACCCACTAGCCACTCCTCAGAAGGAAGGTTGAGCAATCTACTTCTGTAGTGATACCACCTTGGAAACCCAAGGAGGGGTCGCTATGAGTCAGATCTGACCTGACTATGATGAGGTTTTGTTTTGTTTTAGGTACTGGATATGAAGTGACATCTCATTGTGTTTTTGATTTTAATTTCCCTATGTGCTTGGTGGGTGTTTCAAACCTATCCAGTAGCTCTGTGGGAATAAGACTGAGAGTTCTCCTAGATCATTTGCTTTTATGAAAAGACTTTGGTGAATATGCTGTCTGATATCTTCTAATCCTTTCAATTTTCTAGTCCTTTGAAATTTATATAGTGTCATACTGAAAAGGAAAATAATCATTCTATCCCATTCATTTCCTTTTTCATTCATTCATTTATTCATTATGTCACTACAGAAATCTAGATTCTTTCTGGATTCTTCACAAATTTTATTTTCACCATTATTTATCATTATGCTCAAATTTTCTAAGATTTGGCCATTGAGAGTCTTTCAAATGTGTCCCGTTGTCTTGGTGATGACTCATTATTTTTATGTACATTTATCTACTTTTTATGTTTTCATGAGGCCCATGTATATTATATGTATAGTATAAAGGCTTTGTGGTATCATGGTTAAAGCAGCAAAAGGTCAGTGGTTCAAAGGTACCAGCAACTCCATGGGAGGGAGATGAGACTATCTGCTTATGTAAGGATTTACACCCTAGGACACCCAGGGGAGTTGCTATGCATTGGAAATGATTAGATGACAATGAGATATCTTGATTTTGTAAAGGTTTTTAATACACAACAAAAGAAAAAGTGTTTACCATGCTTTCTAAATTCTAACTCCTTTTTCCAACAGTCATTCTCAAAATTTTTACTTATTTGTTCAATATATAAATACATAAAATTTAGTTTCTCAACTGCTTGCCTGTATCACTGTGAAAATAAGCCTTCTAACTAGAGTTCCATATTTTTTAATGATTTTTTTTTTTTTTGTCTTTAAACTGAGGATACATAGACAGTACATATAAAAGAGAGATGGGTTCAGTCTTTACTTTTTTTTTTTTTCTGTTTGGTGTGCCGTTATTTATTGTGTTTTTATTCCTTATCAGTATTCATTTTCTTATATTTGTTTATTTATTTTTAAACAATATTAGCAAGTGTCCAAAAATCAAACTATAAAAGTTACATTGAGAGACATATTGCTCCCCCCAACCATCTATGTACCTTGTTCTTTTCTTCTCCTGCAGGTAACCAATTTCTTTATCTTCTGTTTTGCATTTTGTAGTTTTTTTTTTTTTGTGTGTATGTGTTTATAAGCAGATTTAGGTATATTTTCTATTTCTCCTTCTTTCTTTCCCAAAATAATATTGCTTACCATCTATTATCTTAAATTAACTGATGTAAAAACATATCCTGAAATCATGCCACTTTGTTTCATAGAAAATTTTGTCATTTTTTTTAGTTTCATTCTATCTCAAGTTGAGAATGTGCTACAGCTTATTCAATCTCTTACATATGAGCTTTAAGTTTGTTTCAAATATTTTGAAAACACAATAATTTCTGTAAGTAATGTGAAAGTGTCACTGTATTTCCTTATTGTAGTAGTTTATCTTAGAAATAAATTACTAGAAAAAGTATTGCTGGGTCAACAGATGAATTCTTATGTTGTTTTATTGGTACTGTCAAATTCCCATCTATAATGTTGCACCATTATGAATTCTCTTCCGTCTATTTTCTGTCAGTTCAGATAACAGTTTTGTGTCAACTTCATAATTTTTGCCAATCTCATAGATGATATACAATCTAGTTTTAATTTTTATTTCTCTACTCCTTAGTAATATTGAACATTTTAAAATAATTGGCATTCTAATATATATTTGTACATTGCCAATTATTAACCATTGATTCTATTTTATCATAGTTTAGTTCTTTTTTACTGCAATTTTTAATAAGGTTTTAGTATCAGAGACACCTCATCTATTGTTTAAAATTACTAGTATATTTCATATTGTCATTTGTCTTTGGAATTAGCTTATTTTATTTTTTCATAAGTAACATTTTGAAATGCATTCCAATATGATATTTTTATTGCTTCTGAATTCTGCGAGAGTTAGAAAGTCTTTCATACACCTATATAAAGACTTGTCTCATTTTCTTCTTCTATTTATAAGTTTTTTTCATTTTCTTGCTTTGATGTTGTTAGGTGCTGTCGAGTCATCTCTGACTCATAGAGACCTCTTGTACAGCATAATGAAACACTGCCCGGTCCTGTGCCAGCCCCACGATTTTTGCCATACCTGAGGCTATCATTGCAGCCACAGTGCCAATCCATCTCTTTGAGGGTTTTCCCCTTTTTCATTGTCCTTCCACATTACCAAGCATGATATCCTTCTCCAGGGAATGGTCCCTTCTTATATCATGATCAAAGCAGGTGAGACAAAGTCTGGCCATTCTTGCTTCCAAGGAACATTCCAGCTGCACTTCTTCCAGGACAGATTTGTTAGTTATTTTATCAGTCCATGGTGCTTTCAGCATTCTTCACCAACACCACAACTCAAAAGCATTGACTTCTTCTGGCTTCCTTTTTCATTGTCCAGCTCTCACATGCATA
>NW_006922307.1:55595-58717 GCF_000298275.1 Orycteropus afer afer | reverse complement strand
TTTTTTTTTTTTTCACTTCCCTCAATGCAGCTTTGACTTCTTATTTCAATACCATTGGTTCTTGATCATATGCCTCCTCCTGAAATAGATGAGCATCAATCATTTTGGGTACTGTGACTCTGTGTATTCCTTCCTTTTTCTTTTGATGTTTCCTGCATCATTCAATATATTGCCGAGAGAATCTTTCAATATTACAACTGGAGGCTTAAATTCCTCTTCAGTTTTTCAGCTTGGGAAATCCCAACTGTGTTCTTCCCTTTTTGCTTTCCAATGCCATGTCTTTGCACATTTTATTATAATAATTGACTTTGTCTTCTTGAGCTTCTCTTTGAAATCTTCTGTTTAGCTCTTTGGTCTTGTCATTTCTTCCATTTGACTTTAGCTACTCTCTGTTCAAGGGCAAGTTTCAGAGTCTCTTCTGACGTCCATTTTCATCTTTTCTTCCTTTCCTGTCTTTCTAATGACCTTTTGCTTTCTTCATGGATGATGTTCTTGATGTTGTCCCATAATTCCTCTGGTTTTCAGTGTATCAAAGTTATTCTTTAAATGGTCTCTAAATTCAGGAGGGATATTATCAAGGTCATATTTTGGCTCTTGTGGACTTGTTTAATTGTCTTCAACTTCAACGTGAATTTGCAAATGAGGAATTGATGCTCTGGTCCACAATCAGCTCCTGGCCTTGTTTTGGCTGAAGATATTGAGCTTCTCCATCACCTTTTGTCACAGATGTAGTCAGTCTGACTCCTGTGTACTCCATCTGGTAAAGTCTGCATGTAGAGCCACTATTTGTGTTATTGAGAAAGGCATTTGCAGTGAATAAGTTGGTCTTTCAAAATTCTATCATGTGATCTCCAGTATCATTTCTGTCTCCAAGGCCAAATTTTCCAACCACCAGTGAATTTTTTTGTTTACATCTTTTGCATTCTAGTCACCAGTGATAATAAAAAGATATTGATTGCATGTTTGGTCAATTTCAGACTGCAGAAGTTCATAAAAAATCTTCAACTTCCTCATCTTTGTCTTTGGTGGTTGGTGTTTAAATTTGAATAATAGTGGTATTAACTGGCTTTCCTTGGAGGTGTATGGCTATTATTCTATCACTGACAGCTTTGTACTTCAGGATGTCTTGAGACATTCTTTGTGACAATGAATGCCATGCCATTTCTCTTTAATCTGTCATTCCAGGAATAGTAGATTATGTGGTTATTTGATACAAAATGACCAAAACCGGTCCATTTCAGTTCACTAATGCCTAGGCTACCAATCTTTATTCATTCCATTTCATTTTTGACAACTTCCAGTTTTCCTAGGTTCATACTTCACACATTCCATGTTCCAATTACCAATGGATGTTTGCAGCTGTTTCTTTTCATATCGAGTCGTGCCATTTCAGCAAATGGGGGCCTCAAAAGCTCTACTTTATCTATCATTAAGTTAGGCTCTACTCTGATGAGGCAGCTCTTTCCCATTCATATTTTGAATGCTTTCCAACCTGAGGGGCTCATCTTCTGGCACTGTATTGGAGAATTTTTCAGGGCTATTCATAAAATTTTCCAGTAATATATCAGACAGTGTTTCATGACTGTACATAAGGTTTTCACTGACCAATTCTTTGAGAAGTGGATGACCTCTTCCTTCTTCTCAGTCTCTCAGTCTGGAGGCTCCACTAAAACCTGTCCACCACAAGCATCCCTGTAGCACAGCCTCCAGCCTCACATCAGCACGCAAGCCACCACGGTATAACAAACAACGGACAAGCTCGTCTCCTTTAGCTGTTCCACCTGCTCCACTGACTTCCTGGGCTTTCCCTTACCTGTTCCTGCTGGTTCTGTCTGCCACTGCTCCCTGATGCCTGGGGCTGTCCTGTGCCCAGCTTACCTATTCCGGCCACTTGCTATATCTTGCAGTGTATGGAGTTTATTCTTTTGAATCAAAAGCTATGGCATCTTTATTGTTGTTATTATTATTATTATTATTATTATTTATGCAGGTGACTCAACACCATTTCATAAAAACTCCATTTATGTTCCAGTAATTTCAGATGCTCTTTGTGTAACATGACAAATTTCCCTTGATGCTTAGATCGATTTCTGGATTTCCTTTTTGTTCCATTGGTCTATGCATATACGTGTACTACACTATTACACTCAAAAGGATTATAAAAAATTTAAATATGTTATACATTAATCTCTGGTAAGTTTTCCCTCTATGCTTTCAGGTTTTTTAGTTATGCTTACAAAATTACAACCAGTTTCTCTAGGTTCATAAATATTTATAGGTATTTTTATTAGAATTATATCATTTTCTCATAATTACTTAGGGAGAACAGTGACTTTCATGATGTTAAATAATAGCATGTTTCCCTTCATTTGCTTAATTTTCCATATTTCAGAATTTTTTTGAAGATTTCTTCTTATATGATTTCATACTTTAAGTATAGAGTTTTCTCTACAATTACAGTATCTAGCAGGCTTTGGTTTATGTAAAATAACACTTTGATTTCTATATATTAAGCATATATTGATACTTTATTTTAGTAAATTATTTTAGTAATTTAGTAAATTACTTTATTTTTGAGTC
Source organism: Orycteropus afer afer (assembly GCF_000298275.1). NCBI lineage: Eukaryota > Metazoa > Chordata > Mammalia > Tubulidentata > Orycteropodidae > Orycteropus > Orycteropus afer. The sequence continues at coordinate 56,137 of NW_006922307.1, read as the reverse complement.
AAATTGTTATTGAAGTTTTTGAGCTTTCCATGTATACTCTGCCTTAAGTGACAGGACTGGCAATCTACTTCCAAAAGTCACAGTCTTAAAAAACCTAAAACAGAGTTGTAATCTGAATATATAGGGTAGTCATGAGTTGAAATTGACTTGATAGATTGTGGGAAGATGGTGGACTAGGCAGAAGGACTGCACTGACCCTCTTCAACAAAGAAAAGGGAAACCAATTAACACAGACACTGAAGATAATCTTGGACCCTTGAGCCTAGAAGGGAAGGATACAAAAGTGGACTAAACCCCAACTAGCAGAAGAATTTGTGTGGAAATACCAAAAAAAGGAGACACACGGAGCTGCGGTCTGGCAGTGGACAGAGTGACCCTGACGGCACAGATGACACGGCTTGGAGATTCCCAAGTGGTGGTAGGACCTAAGAATTAACCCAAATATCACCCTGCTAACCAGGAACTGCATGGAAGACTGCACGGTGGCTGGGGAACAAATGGAGAAGGTGAAGAGAAAGGTGGGCTGAGCTGTGGACTTTTGC
>NW_006922307.1:7010-29226 GCF_000298275.1 Orycteropus afer afer | reverse complement strand
ATCTTGTTCAATTGATTCTTTAATCATTTTATAATATCCTTCCTTGTCTCTTATGGTGGTTTTTGTCTTAAAGTCAATTTGATCAGAAATTAATATTGCCACTCATGCTCTTGTTTGGTTACCACTAGCTTGATGTATCTTTTTCCATCCTTTGGTTTTCAGTCTATTTTTGTCTTTGTCTCTAAGGTGTGTCCTTTTAGACAGCCTGGGTTTTATTTTCTTATCCAGTCTGCAACTCTCCATCTCTTTAGTGGTGTATTTAATCCATTAGTATTCAGTGTAATTATAAACAAGCATGAATTGGTTGCTGTCATTTTGTTATGTGTTTTTTCACAATGTTTCTAGTTTCTTTTTTCCATATAATTTTCTGTGCTGAGCTCATTATGTTTAGGAATCATGTTATCATTTCCTTTGTTGCTATTGTTTCAGCATTTGCTAATTATTTGTGTCTTTTTTATTGTGATGTGAAGGTTTATCATTTTTCTTTGAGGTTACCCTGTGATTTATAATTTTCTCCTTAAGTTTAGAATAGTCCATTCTATCTTGCAACCCTCTTGACTTCCTCACCTTTTAGAAGTTCTGTAACTACACTATTTTTCCCCTTCTTTTAGTTTTCAGTCATCGTCATTTACCAGTTGATGTCTCTAGTTCTCTGTTTACAATCTTGTAAGCTTATTTTATTTTGGATATGTCCATAGCTCTGTTGGTTTGTGGGTTATGTCATCTTGTGTATTAATGGCCATTTGTTGTTTGCTATTATTGGTTCTCTGTTCAGAGGAATCCCCTTAGTATCTCTTGTAAGGTTGGTCTGGTTTCTTCCAATTCCCTTAATTTTTGCTTATCTAGAAACATCCTTCTTTCTGAGTTTTATATATACCATTCCATTGCTTTCTTGGTTGCATGGTTTCTGCTGAGAAATGAGAACTTATTATTATTGGTTTTCCTTTGTAAGTAACTTTTTGTTTTTCCCATGCTGCTTTCAAGATTCTGTCTTTGTCTTTGTTTTTGATGACTTTGATGATGATATGTCTTGGTGATTTCCCTTTGGGGTCTATCCTGTTTGAGGTTTGTTGGACTACCTGAATGGATATGCTCTCATCTTTCATCATATTAGGAAAGTTCTCCTCCAACCAATCTTGGACAATTTTCTCAGTGGTTTTAATTTCCTCTTCTCGTTCTCTAATTCTGATTGCATGTAGGTTACTCTTTTTGATGGTATCCCACATGAACCTTAGGTTTTCTTCATTTTGTTTTGATCTTTTTTTCCGACTGATCCCTTTCTAAAGAAGCATCCAGGTATTGGCCTTTAATCTCATTAATTCTATCTTCCATTGATTCAATCCTATGCATTGCCCTTCCAATGTGTTATCAATTTCTGAAAATTTAATATTAGTCTTCTATCTGTAGATTTTGTATCATTTCTAATTTTTCATTTGTTTTGTCATTTTGCTCTTGTATTTTCTTCTGAAATTGTTCTGGGGTTTTGTTTGTGTTTTCCTTAATTTTGTCAGTGTTTTCCTTGATCTGTCTCTCAATCTTTTGATGATACCTAAATATAATTATTTTGAATTCCTTATCAGGGAATTCCAATGATGCTTATTCCTCAGGGATGTATTCTGGATTTGTATCCTGCTCCCTTGTTTCTACCACTTTATCTTGCTTCTTTGTGTGGACTGTGATGGTCTATTGTCTCCAAGACCTTGTGACATTGTTGTATTTAGATCTCTGTTAACTCTTTGTGAAGAGCAGCTAAGGGTGAGTCAGGCTCTTCTTGGTCATGGTTTATCATTGGCCCATTGGTAGAGAAGGAAGTGGTGGCTCTTACTCAGTAAATGTACCTACAGGAGATGTGGGGGGTAGTTGTGTTGTATGGGCACTGTTTCTGTCTCCCATTCAGATAGACAAAAACAACAATTGAATAAACATCAAAAAACGTAAAAGCAAATGGATAAAAAACACACCATGTAAACACACAGGAAAGAAAAAAGAAAACAAAAAACCCACAATATCTCAGGAGAGGGCAATAAGAGAAAAATGGTAGTGTAGAAGAATAACGAGGAACTCTGATAGCATAGTGCCTAAGGCACTTGACACCTAACCAGTAGGCTGGTGGTTCAAACCCAGCAGCCACTCCTCAGAAAGAAGGTTGAGCAATATACTTACGTAGTGATACTGCCTCAGAAACCCAAGGAGGGGTTGCTTTGAGTCAGATGCAACTCGATGGCACATAACAACAACCAACAACAACAACAACTGAAGAATAATGAAGAAAAAAATGTGAAAAATGCAAAAAGAAAAACAAGGAACAGGGTTATCTATGAGCGAGAAACAAATGGGAACCAGGAGCAGGGAAGAGAGAAAAAGCTGAAAGCTAGAACCTGGGAAGGGAAGAATAAATAATAATAATAAAAAGGACAACAACAATAATAATAAACAAACTAATTAAAAAAAATAAATAAACTCTGGGCAGGGCAGGGCAGGGTATCCAGGCTCAGTCCGAGCACACAAACTGGGATGGAATTCCTGTCAGCCCAGAAGGTGAGGAAGTGAGGGATGACCACATCTCAGTTCACCAAGCAGGTATAGGGTATAAGAGTAACAAGGGGATCATCGCACCTTTCCAGTCGTTGTCCAGAATGTTCTTGTGGTTCCTGGCAAGTGGAGCCTGTTCCTAAGTCTCTGGAATCTGGGAGAAGGCTGTCACTTTAAATATCCAAAGTGGTTGAACTACTTATAAACATTCAAAATGGCTTTGCCCTCTGGACAGGCAAATGTCCATGGCTCAGCCTGTCTTCCTCTTTGTTGCTTCCCCTTTTATTCACCAGCCACCAGTGCAGTCCTCTGTGCAGCCTCTGGCTAGCAGGGCTGAGTTTTAGGTTAATTCTTAGGTCTTAACATCACTCAGTGATATCCAAGCTGTCTGTGCTGTCAGGATTGCTGCTAGACCGCAGCTCTGTATGTCTCCTTTTTTAATGTTTTCATGCAAGTTCTTTCACTAGTTGGAGTTCAGTCCACTTCTATATACTTCCCTTCAAAGCTCAGGGCTCCAGGATTATCTTCTGTATCTGTGTTAATTGGTTCCCCTTTTCTTTGTTGAAGATGGTCTAGACAGTACTCACAGTGGAGTTTTTCTGGCAGTACTTTTCTGAGAAATTTATTTTTGTTTTATTGTTTTTAATTTACAAATAATTTGATTGTTTGTAACTTTCTTTTCTTTTATTTTGTGTGATTGTACGGATTGCTCTGAAGGATCAATAGTTTCTTAGACAATGTGTAGAGAGATTCAGATTTTTGTAGCCACCATTTTGATGGCCACCAGCATTCTACCAAAAATTTTTGCCATATTAACTTTCTGGATTCAAGTTTGAAAACACATAAAAGACCTATATATCTAAAGTTTACTTAGAATAATGTGTAGCAATAAAAGAATAATGAAATGGAGTACAATAAAACTGGTAAAATATTCTGTGGAAATCTCACCATATCAGCATGTCAGTTTCTTCTTTGTTTACTTCCTTGGTGAGCATCAAGCCTCAAACCAGCCTCTATGGAAACAGTAGCAAAAAAAGAAAGCTATTTTTATTTTGTCTAACCCAGCTAATATTCTCTCAGCAACATTGAATTATTACCACATCACCTAAAATAGTGTCAATACATAGGTTCCATGAACAATGACAAGATCTTAAAGGGTGAATATTATTTCTAAGGTGTTGAAATACAGGGTTAAAAATTCAATCCCTAAAATATTCGCTTGAAATCTTTCTTAAATAAATAAGTAAATAAAATTCCAAAACACATAATTGAAGTTGCCTCTGGGGACTTGCTTAAGCTTTGCACTAAAATAATGCCTATAAAGGAAATGTGTTCCATGAAATCAGTCTCCCATCTTCACATTCTTTTATTGGTAAGATGGCTACTGTACAGAATAAATTTAAATGTCAAATTCATTGAGCATTATGCATTAATCCATTTTTAACTCTCATTTGAACCATTATTCTGCCTCATCTACCCACTTATTCATATATGACACTCAAATGTTGAGAGCAATGACAACTATATTCATGAACTCTATGTATAAATGTATAAATAATCATTTAACCTTTAAATATCTGGATAATCACTCAGCAAATGAAAGATATAGATGTCACCAGTATTAATGCACACATTGATTTGCTCTTGGTTTTTATCACTTACAACCATTAAGAATTGAAAGGATAATTTATCTTGAAGGTTGAAGCATGTGTCTTTTAACTGAGTGTTATCTAAGGAGGAAAAAAAAAAAGAACCATAAACAGATAGATTAGTCCTCTGTGCACTAAATCTAAAGAGTACTGAGCTGTGTGATATGTTCTGTTTTGCTTTTGTCCCTAGCTCAAGGTCACTAGTAGAGAATAGGAATTCCTTCCTGAAAGTCTCATACTCTAGAAAGGTAAATTTCATTATGACCATTCTGTCTTTATATTACATGCAGTTGCAGGATTACAAAAAGTTCCTTCCTAAATCTGTCTTTATATTCAATTTTTATATAAGTTGGAAGAGTTAGGTATGGTTTGTATCTAATGACAGTCAAATGTTTTTCTCAGTATACAAGCATACCTTTTTTATGGATAAAAAGACATTAAAGAAATGCTTCTAGATACATTAAAAATTCTTTAACATAATAATACAGTAATAATACAATATTTCATTGCACATCACAAAGTCATGCATTTTTGTTATTGCAAACTGCTGCATGGACCTCAAATTTTTAGTATAATAGGCTCATGGGGGATGGGTCATAACTACAGGTGGTACATAAGTTGGATATTTATAAACTGAGAACTGCTTGCAATTGCTTTTCTGATGTTCTACAGAAAATTGTATTAAACATATTTATATTGTTTATTGCTTTTCCCATATTTTATGTATTTTTAACACTTTATTAAAATAATATTCAATAAAGCCAGAAAAAAAATCATAGTGGTAAGAGCAAAAATAAATAACATTTATTGAGGACATGTATTAAAGATCATGCTCTTTAAAAGGGCTAATATGTTTAATACTAACAAAACCCTTATAATTCAGATAATTATGCCAGTTTCTTAAAAATAAAAAAAAAATTCTTAGAAAGAAATGAGGGCTAATACAACTTGTATAAAACTGTACTTTCCCTACTAAATAAAATAGTTGAAATGAAACATCAACTATATGTGACATTTCTGTAACTTGGTATGCAATAGGATATTAAGGAATTTATAGAAAATCCCAAGTCAAGAGATGATATAATTTCTCTATAATTCATAATGTAATATGAATTACTGGCAAACAGGTTGATACTTAGATCAATGGAACACAGCAAAGAATCCAGAAAAATACATGCACACATATGTCCAATTATTTTTTTTGACAGATGCAAAGGCAATTCAATGGAGAAATTATAAAATTTTCAACAACTGATGCTAGAATAATTGGACATTCGTAACTATGTAATGAAATACAAACTAAACTTCACACTTTAATAATTAAGTGAAAATGCATCATAAATCTTAATATAATTTGAAAAAATCTATAACATTAGAAGAGAGAATAGAAGATAATCCACATGGGCAAAGTATTCTTAGAAATGACCCCAAGCTATAAATTTGAAAATATTTGCAAATCACATACCAAACAAACGACTTGTGTTCAGAATATATATAGTTCTCTTATTAAACAACTCAGTTAAAATATGGATGCAAGATTTAAACATACACTTCATCAAAGAGGATGTGCAGTAGGTGATACACACACACACACACACACACACATGTATCTTCAACTTTATTAGTCAGTGTGGTAGTTAAGGTTTTGTGTCAGCTTGGCTAGGCAGCTGGATGTAGTTATTCCCCATGCTAAGACTGGTAACCAACTCCATGGTGGAATCTACTGGAGCAACTCAGTAGTTACCTTAGGGATGTGGTCTCCTTCCAGTTTATAAGGAGAAGTTTTGAGAAAGTTCTCAGCAGCTTTTTGGCATGCTTGGATCCTGCATGTAGCCAAGTCTTCATTCAGAAGCCTGCCAACCCCTGCCCATCTTGGGACTTTTTCTAAACTTGAACTAGTGGCTTGCCATGTTGTTTGATAATCTAGGGACTGTGCCTTTTCACTTGTTGACCTTGGGCTTGCCAATCTCAGCAGCCAGCAGCTGTCTCAGTTAAGAAAAGCCTTCAGCTTCAGTAGGCTGGGAGCAAGAAGCAAAGTTGAAGCCCAAGATAGAGGGAGTTTCACCTAGTCCTTAGAGCTTGCTGCTTTGAACTCAGATCTAACCTCCTAAACTGTATGAGAATAAATGCCTGTTTTTTAAAACCACCCATTTGTGCTATTTTCTGTTAGACCTGCACTAGGTAACCAAAACAGTCAGTAAAGAAATAAAAATGAAAATCATAATAAGTAACTGTTGAGTCACCTAGTGCTGCTCTCACAGGAATATACCACAAATGGGATGGCTTTAATAAATAGTTTATTCTCTTAAAGTTTGGAAGCTTTAAGTCCAAGTTCCAAGTGCCAGGCTCTAGGGTCTAGGTGAAAACCCCTCAATCTTGAGCTTCAGATTTAGCTAGAGGCTATTCTTCACTCAGGCAGCTACTGGCAGCTGAGGCTGACTAGCCCAAGTTTGACAAATAAAATGGCACAGTCTCGATGTTATCAAACCACTCAGCAGGCCATTGATTCAAGTCCATTGAAAGTCCCAAGGTCCGCAAAGCACGGCAGGTTGCTGAACAATGACTCAGCTACATTCAGGGTTCAGAGTGCCATAAGCTGGAGACCATTCCCAAAACTGCTTCTTATTTATGAGAAGCAGACACCATCCCTAAATCAGCTACTTAGCTGCTTGTTGTAGATGTCCCCATGAAGTTGATTACCAGTCTCATCATGGGGCATAACTACCACCAGCTTCCCAGCCACTAAACCAGGCCCAGCCAAACTGACACACAACCTTAACTACCACAGTAACACTACAATATGTTCTAGGATGGCTAAAATAAAAGCTAATGGTACTATAAAGTGATAGCAAGGATATATGTCCTTTGGAATGCTCGTGCATTACAAGTAAGAATGGCAAGTGATACAGCTACTCTGGAAAAATAGTTTTATAGTGTCTTACAAAGCAAAACAGTACTTATCATATGACCCAGTAATCCCAATCCTAATTATTTACCTTGTTGCTGTTGTTGTGTGCCGTTGAGTTGGACCCGATTCATAGCAACCCCTCCTTGGGTTTCCGAGGCAATATCACTACAGAAGTAGATTGCCCCATTTTCCTTCCAAGGAGTGGTTGATGGGTTTGAACCACCAGCCTTCTGGTTAGCAGTCAAGTGCCTTAGGCACTAGGCTACCAGAGAATGTATTAGGGAAATGTAAAGCAAAGACCACCCCTTTTCTGTCAGTTTGTTGTACTGTAGTGGCTTGTGTGCTTCTGTTATGCTGGAAGCTCTGCTACTATTATTTCAAACAGCAAAAGGATCATCCATGGTGCATAAGATCAGTGCAGCTTCCAAACTTAGACAGATTAGGATATGGCCAGATCCACTTCTGAAAAAAAACTGGCTACTGAAAACCTTATGAATAACAGGGAAAAAATTGTCTGACACAGTGACAGAAGACGTGTCATGAAATTAGACTATCTAAAGGGACTTGAAGAAATGTTGAAGTAGAAGCACTGAACAGAAGATTTCAAAAGGCAGCTCAAGAAGACAAATTATTATCATGATATATGCAAAGATCTGGAGTTAGAAGATCAAAAATGAAGAATACAGTCAGCATTTCTCAAGCTGAAATAACTGAAGAAAAAACTGAAGCCTAGAGTTGCAAAATTGAAGGATTTTATGGGCAAAATATTGAATGGTGCAGTAAACCTCAAAATAAGATGGAAGGAATACACAATGTCACTGTACCAAAAATAATTAGTTGATTGATGTTCATCCATTTTAGAAGATTCAAGAACTAATGGTATTAAAGGAAAGCAAAGCTGCACTGAAGGAATTGGTGAAAATCACCTCTCCAGGAATTGACATAAATTTCAACTAACAAGTGTAGCCCTGGGGATGCTCATTCATTTATGCCAAGAAATTTGGTAGCCCTGGCCAATTGATTGGAAGAGGTCCAGATATATACCCATTCCAAAGAAAGATGCTCCAACAGAAGGTGGAAATTATTGAATAATATCATTAATATCATATTCAAGTAAAATTTTTCTGAAAATAATATAAAATATTTGCAGGGGTACATTGACAGGGAATTGCCAGAAATTCAAACCAGATTCAGAAGAGGAGGAGGAACCAAGGGTATCATTACTGATGTCAAATGAGTGTTGTCTAAGAGCAAAGAATAATAGAAACATGTTTATCTGTGTTTTATTAACTATTTAAAGGCATTCCACTATATGGATTATAACAAATTATAGATAAAATTGATAAGAATGGGAATTCTAGAACACTTAATTGTGCTCACGAGGATCCTGTACAGAGACCAAGAGGCAGTCATTTGAACAGAACAAGGGATACAGCATGGTTTAAAATCACCAGGGTTGTATATTTTCACCATACTTAATCTATATGCTCAGCAAATAATCTGAGAGACAGGACATGAAGAGGCACATGGCATCATTGGATTGGAGGACAACTCATTAACAAACTACAATATGCAGATGGCACAACCTTCCTTGCTGAAAGCAAAGAAGACCTGAAGCACTTACTGATGGAGTTCAAAAACTTCAGCTTTCTGTATTGATTACACCTCAACATAAATAAAGCAAAAATCCTCAGAGCAGAAGCAGTAAGTAACATTATGAAAAATGGAGAAAAGTTTGAAGTTTTAAGGATTTCCTTTTATTTGGATTCACAGTCAACACCCATGGAAGCAGTAGTTAAGAAACGAAGCAATGTATTGCATTGGGAAAATCTGCTACAAAAGACCTCTTTAAAATACTAAAGAACAAAAATGTCACTTTGGAGGCTATAATGTGCCTGACCCAAGCCATGATATATTCAATAGCCTTATATATATTTGAAGGAACTCTGGTGGCACAGTGCCTAAAGCATTTGACTGCGAATCAGAAAGTTGGCAGTTCAAATTCATCAGCTGCTCTGTGGAAAGAAGATGGGGAAATCTATTTCAATAAAGATTTACTACCTTGGAAACTTAAAAGGGGTTGCTATGAGTCTGAATCTACTCGATAGAAGTTAGTATGGACTTTTGGTTTTTATATACATCTGAGAATTGGAAAATGAATGAGGAAGACTGCAGAAAAGTTGATGCATTTGAATTTTGTCATTGACAAAGAATATTGAATGTACCATGGACTGCCAGAAGAATGAGCACATCTGTCTTGGACTAAGGTTGTCCAGAATTCTCCTCAGAAATGAGAATGGCAGACTTTGTCTTTCATACTTTGGTTATGTTGTCAGAAGGGACTGGTACATGGAAAAGGGTATTGTGCTTGGTGAAATAGAGGGGCAGCAGAAAATGGGAAAGCATTCAATGAGGTGAATTGGTACAATGCCTGCTGTGATGGGCCCAAGCATGACTATGATTGTGCAGGACCAGACAGTCTTTCCTTCTACTGTATATAAGGTCACTATGAGTTGGAACCAACATGATGGCACCTAACAAAAACAACAGCAAAGGAATTGACTGATTTTGTAAGCAAATCAAAAGTATTTTCCTATGTTAATGCTTAGTGTCTAAATGATCAAAAAGGATATCAATTATGCTTTAATACATTATATAGTCCCATGAGATAATTCTAATGTTAAATCTTTCCTCCCTGGGTTCCCTGTTTCCATTTGTCCTTCTTTCCTTCCCCTTCCTGCCTTCTGAGCTGTAATCCCCATAATTGATCCCCATAATGGGTTTGATTATGAGAAAATATTGGTGAATTTTCTGATGTTTGAAATTGGGTTAGTTTAGCAGCCTAACTAGATATTATTTCAATAATTCATTCAAAAAGACATTAAAAATCTAGAGAGATATAATCATTGGGCTTCGGGTCTTAGGACCAGAGTCTTTGGGAACATTTAGGACAATTGGCATAACATAGTCTACAAAGACAATATTCTACATCTTTCTTTGGTTAGTAGTTAATGAGGTCTTTAAACCTTGGGAACTGCCTTCTAAGATACAACTATTGGACTCTCGCAGTTTGAAGCAGAGAAAAGTGAAGAAAATTAAAAACGTACAAAAATAATCGGTCCAAAAGATTAATGGACAATGTGAACCACAATTTTCACTAACCTGAGAGCAGAAAACCTGTATGGTGTCCAGCTATGACCACCAACAATTATGACCAGGATCACAATAGAAGGTCCTGGACAGAGTAGTAGAAAAAGAGAAATAAAAATGTGGAACAAATTTCAAAATGATAAAAAAAAGACAAGACTTACTAGTCTGATAGAAACACTTCAGACTTGGAACTGAACCCATTATGGGGATCAATTTTCATCCAAACAGACAGGCCTAAAAAGTGAATCATACCAATGAATAATGTATTCCTCAGTACCATTAGCCATACAAGACAAAAAGGACAGTGTTCATCCAATAACACAGCTCAGAAGGCAGAAGGGGAAGGAAAGAAGGACAAATGGAAACAGGGAACCCAGGGAGGAAAGAGGAAGACTGCTGCTACATTGAGGGGATTTCAATCAATGCTATGAAGATAAATGTACATAAATTATTGAATGGAAGACAATTTTATTCTGTAACCTTTCACATAAACCATAACAAAAATGTAAAAAAAAAAAAAGAATAGAACCTTGGGATCTCTGTGGGGCAGTTCTACCCTGTCCGATGGAGTAATTGTGAGTTGGAATTGACTTGATGGCCTCAGGTTTATGGAAGTTTTATGTTTCAGTTTCTGAAAAACTACCAGATTGTTTTCCAGGAAGGCTGTGCCATTTCACATTTTCATTAGTGGTGTATGAGAGTTCTAGTTTCTTCACATTCCTCACCACATTTGTCAGGCATGTCTTGACTGCAGTCATTTTAATGGATGTTTGGTTTGTGAAGTTTATGTTTTCCATTCTTTTCCTTTCAACTAATCTAACTTTATAATTATAGATCACAAATTCTACAAAAAAAAAGAATATACTAAAAGCAGTTATATTTAAAAGGAAGTTGTTTCAAGGTTTAGAATTTAAAAAGCAACTTCATTACCTTATAAGTAATCCAAGGAGTTCCTGAATGGCGCAAATGATTACTAGAACACTTGATTACTGGAGAAAGAGACTCACTCAGAGGCGCTTTGGAAGAAAGGCCTGGATATCTCATCCTGAAAGTTCTATGGAGCAGCTCTACTCTACCACACGGAATCCACATGAGTGTGAATCTATTAGATGGTAACTAACATTAACAACAATGACCACTAACCATCATCACCACCACCAACCAACAACAGTGATGACAAATACCAACTAGCACCAACAGCATAAGCTTTTTAAATAAGTTCATCATCACAATAATACAAATATGTTGGACAATAAATACATCTTTAAATACTAATATATTATTTTAAATTCTTAGTATCTCCTTTCACCGTCAAAAAAAAAATCTTTATTTAGACAGTATATTACTTGTTTACCAGTGCTTCAAGAAGTTAGTAGCATTATTCTTCTTTTAATATGACCAATATTATTAATTCAGGAGCTCTGGTAGCATAGTGCCTAAGGAGCTTGACTGCTAACCAGAAGGCTGGCAGTTCAAACCCATCAGCCACTCCTCAGAAGGAAGGTTGGGCAATCTAGTGCCACAGTGATACTGCCTCGGAAACCCAAGGAGGGCTCTTTATGAGTCGGGTCCAACTCCACGGCACATAACAAAAACAACAACAACAACAACAATATTAATTCATCTCAATCAATGTTTTATTTCTTCCCTCTAGCTTATTAAAAGTCTGTTTACATTTAGTTGAAATAAAGCTCCATTTTCAACTATATGATTTTTTCCTTTAGCCCTCCTATAGCCCTTCTTTGTGTGCCTTTATGAGCAACTATCAGATGTTGCCTAATATTACTTTCCTGTAGTTTATTTTGTCTATTAGATAATTTGAATATTTCTTCAGAGGAAGGGGAATTATTTTGTTTCTTCTGTCTAGAAACAGAACATACCTAAGAAATTCTTATACTGTACATGATTCATGATGAATTTATGATTCACCAATTAATTGTGGGAGAGTATTATAAACATTTCATTCCCTGGGATGCCATTCAGAAAATCAGAAAAAAGAAAAAAAAAAAAAAAAAACACTGATTGCAGAGAAAATGCTACAGTCCTGACACTCAAAATCTGTATATCTCTTTCAAAGTATGTTGTAATATTTAAAAGAAACAGGTGAGCTTAGAAAGTTAAGCTGCTTGCGAGCTGACAGCTGTCCTGTCCTATTATAGAGAGATTTTCTCAGCTTGCTGGAGTAAGTCCTGAGTCAGCTGACTGACATGCTCTTGTCATGCAGCAATTTAGCAAGCTCCAAGTTAGAAGACATGTGTCAAATTACAAGGTTATGCACATAGCACCCACGTGTCAAGTTTCTCATTGTAGGACAAAATACCATGGAAACTAATGAAGAAGGGACCATTTAAATATTATATGCTTTAGCTTGATACAACCAAGGAGAGAGCCTGATAGGTAAAAATAAGCCTTGTGATTTCTCACACATATAAGAAATGTCATAAATCCAAAGAATACACATACATTTCAAACAAAAATGAAGAACTATGTAACCTAAGATGTTCATCCTCCCCCTGATGGTAAAAGTGTAACTTCCCTTGGTACAAAATGGAGAAAGTTCTCCAGATCTTTGAGAATGACTTCTTACTGAGCTTTTTCTGTTTGTGTTTGTTTTTAGATGGAAACACAATGTTACTTCTTTAAAAGTTTTTAAGTTTCTTGAAAATAGTATTTATTCATCTTTGACTTTTCCACTATCTGGCAACATTCTGTGCAGAGTAGATAATAAAGTTTTATTAAATAGATATTAAATATATAAAGTGTAACTTCTAGGACATGGATATTAATAGAAAATATCTAAACATATACATAAAATTTTAACTCTTGCTCTTTGTATCAAAGAATCATCATATTTCAAGTTACATACTGCTCTCAGTTATAGAAAGGTGTAGGACTGCTTAAGCTAAGCAGAGTGCATACTATAATAGCTGTGCCTTCAGGGACAGCGTGAGCATTGAATGGTAAATTGCTATGCTTGAGGAAAAAGTTATTTTATTTAGTTCATAGTCATGTTTTCCAGGCCCAAGTATTCCTGGAAAAGTTGCAATTTTGACTGGAATTAGATTATGTAATACAACACAAGGTATGCCTAATTACAGAATTGTTTAACCAGAGGACAGGAGAATATATTTGGTGTCAGTATTGTTTTGGATAGGGATATTAGATTGTGTTAGCTTCAATTTTCATTATTGTTTTTGTGTTACTCTTTCCTATCACTTTGTTCTGCACTCATTTTTCAAAACTCTATTACACTTGTACTGACTTTCTCTACCCATCTCTTTGTCTAACTTTTAACTTAGCATCTTCTTCTGTAACTCATCCTTGTGTTCTGAAAATATTTCTTGACTTAATGCTCTCAATCAGTTATTCTATTTTGTACAGCATTCAATCTGCTATACACAGAGTTTTAAAACCAGTAATTATGTTTTTGTTTATATTTTTATTTTTTAATAATAAACCTGTATTTTGTGATCTCAGATTTTCCAACAAATTAAATGATAGTATCATTCAGTTTAGCATCCAAACTATATATTTTTGTGTAATATTAAGAATATTTCTTGATGATAATTATGTAGATAAAAAATCATATTTGAATTTGTAACAAGACAGTGGATTTAGATTTCATTGAAATGTTCCATTTTCATGTGCATTAGAATTTGCAATGCTCAAATTCTGATTTGAAACTCAGAGTTGTGAAATGAAGAGTCAGTGTCATTGAATTTTACTCATTTTGTTGTATTTGTCTATAAAAATTTATAAAAGAAAGTTGCTTTTTTTCCCCCTAATAAGATGTTTGTTTTTCCCTAAACAGGAAATTGAATTAAGAATGACTCATAAGTAAATCTTTATGGAAGCAGATTACTCAAGCTTCCTTCTGAGGACTGGCTGGTGGGTTTCAGGATTTGAACAGCCAGTCTTCTGGTGAGCAGTCAAATGCCTTAGGCACCGTGCCACCAGAACTCCTTGAACACAATACTAGAATAAATAAATCACTTATCCTTTATACTTTATAGAAAAAAAAGTAATTATAATCTGAGACTGATTTAATATTATGGAAACAAATATTACATTAAAAAAGGAAAACTGTGATAAGATTTTGAAAGTTTATTATTATTATTATTATTTTTATTATTTTAAATAAGTCCATTGTATTGGGTAACAAATCCAACCCAATGCACTACCATCAAGTTGAGTTCTGATTCATAGAGACCCTAGAAGATAGAGTAGAACTGACCTACAAGGTTTCCAACTGTGTAAATCTTTACAAAAGTAGATAGACAAAACTTTCTTCTGCAGAGCTGCTGGTAAGTTTCAACCACTGAACTTTGAATTTGCAGCCAAACTGTACACCACTGCACTACCAGGGCTCCTTCGTATTGGAATATGTTTCAAATACTTCTTCCTAATATCACTACTTTGAATATTTTAATGCAATCTTTTACTTTAAATGTTGAGGGAGAAAAATATTCCTCAGTCTGACACCATTACATTTCCATTTTACTGCACTTTACTGCTTTCTAGCTTTCCCAACAGAGCATTTCATTTTAAGGCAGGGGAAACCTCTGTCTCTGTTTCTTTCTGACCCTATAGCTGACTAGCTTTGTACTGCAGCATGTTCGTACTCATGGAAAAGAGAGCCTATCTTAATTGCTTTACTGTAAGAAAACACAAACATGGCATGTTTACAGACCTTAATGAATTATTTGTAAAAGTAGAACAAAGGGAACGATACAAAGAGTTTCATCATATTCTCAGAATCATAAGATCATGTGTGAGTTTATTCACCTAACAACTTTCTGAAATAAAACAATAGTTATTTTGATATTGCAAAATCTATAATATCTTGAATCTAATAAACATAATTTCTGACATGGCACAACACAGAATGGCAAAAAGCAGCAAAAAACTTCCATCAGTAATTGGAGCATGGAATGTATGTAGTCTGAATTTAGGAAAGTTGGAAGTTGTCAAAAATGAAATGGAATGCATAAAGATCTATATCCTAGGCATTAGTAAGCTGCAATGGATTGGATTTGAATCAGACAGGCATATGATCTACTATGCCAGGACTGATAAATTGAAAAGGAATGGTGTGGCACTCATCATCACAAAGAATGTTTCAAGATCTATCCTGAAGCACAATGCTATCAGCGATAAGATAATATCCAGCTGCCTACAAGGAAGACTCTTTAATACTACTATTATTCACATTTATGCACTAAACACCAAAGACCTTTGGTGTTTAGTGGGCCAATAAACCAATAGGTGGAATAAAACAAATATTTGCTTGTGATATTAATGATATTGTTCGATCACTTCCACATTCTGGCTGTGGAATTTAAGATTTTTGCAAGCTTATGCACTTTGAAATTTAATAATGCAATCAAAATGTGTTGATTATTACAGGTGATCAGAATGCAAAAAGTTGGAAACAAAGAAGAATCACCAGTAATTGGAAAATATGGCCTTAGTGATAGAAATGATGCTGGAGGTCACATGATAAAATTTTGCAAGATCAATAACTTGTTGTTGCTGTTGTTAGGTGCCCTCATGTTGGCTCTGACTCATAGAGACCCTATGTACAACAGAATGAAACACTGCCCAGTCCTGTGTTAGCCTCACAATACTTTCTATACCTGAGCTCATCATTGCAGTCACTATGTCAATCCATCTCATTGAGGGTCTTTCCTTTTTTTGTTGACCCTCCACTTTACCAAGCATGATATCCTTCTCCAGGAAATGGTCCCTTCTGACAACATGACCAAAGTAAGTGCCACAAAATCCGGCCATTCTCGCTTCCAAGAAGCATTCTGATTGCAGTTATTCTAGGACATATTTGTTAGTTCTTTTGGCAGTCCATTGTACCTTCAGTGTTCTTTGCCAGCACCACAACTCAAAAGTATCAAATCTTGTTCGGTCATCCTTATTCATTATCCAGCTCTCACATGCATACGAGGCAATGGAAAATACCAGGGCTTTGGTTAGGTGCACCATAGTCTTCAAAGAGACATCTTTGCTCTTCAGAACTTTAAACAGGTCTTCTGCAGAAGATTTACCCAGTGCGACAAGTCATCTGATGTCTTGACCATTGCTTCCATTGGTGTTGATTTTGGAACCAAGTAATATGAAATCTTTGACAACCTCAAAGTTTTCTTCATTTATCATGATGCTGATTATTGGCCCAGTTGTGAGGATTTTTATTTTCTTTATGTTGAGGTGTAATCAATACTGTAGACTGAAGTTTTTAAATCTTTATCAGTAAGTGCTTCAAAACATTCCTCACTTTCAGCAAGCAAAGTTGTATCATCTGCATATTACAGGTTATTAATGAGTCTTCCTTCAATTGTGAAGTCACGTTCTTCTTCACATAGTACAGTTTCTTGGATTATCTGCTCAGCATACAGATTGAAAAGGACAGTGAAAGGATACAACTCTGATGCACTCCCTTCCCCATTTTAAACCATGCAGTATTCCCTTGTTATGTTCGAACGACAGACTCCTGGCCTATGTACAGGTTCCTCATGAGCAAAATTAATTGTTCTGGAATTCCCATTCTTCTCAATGTTATCCATAGTTTGTTATGATCTATACAATCAAATGCCTTTGCATAATCAAGAAAACACAAGTCAACATCTTTCTGGTGTTCTTTGCTATCAGCAAAAATACACCTGACATCAGCAATGATATCTCTCATTCCAATTCTTCTGAATCCAGCTTTGTATTTCTGAAAGTTCTCTGTCAATATACTGCTGCAACTGTTTTGGAACTATCTTCAAGATTTTGTTTGGCTGTAATATTAATGATATTGTTCAATCATTTGCACATTCTGTGGGATCATCCTCTTTTTGGAATGGATTAGAGGAAGAGTCATTAACAACCTGTGTTATGCAGACAACACACCTTTGCTTGCTGAAAATGAGGATGACTTAAAGCACTTACTGATGAATATTAAAGAATACAATCTGCAGTATAGATTGCATCTCAATATGAAGAAAACAAAAATCCTCACAACTGGACCTATAAAGAGTATCACAATAAATGGAGAAAAGATTGAAGTTGTCAAAGACTTCACCTTGCTTGGCTCTACAATCGTTGTCAAAGGAAACAGCAGTCAGAACATCAGACATCGTATGTTGTTGTTGTTATGTGCCATTGAGTCAGCCACGACTCATAGTGACCCCTCCTTGGGTTTCTGAGGCAGTATCACTACTGAAGTAGAATTGCCCAACCTTCCTTCTGAGAAGTGGCTGGTGTGTTTGAACTGCCAGCCTCTGGTTAGCAGTCAAGTGCCTTAGGCACTATGCTACCAGAGCTCCTCAGATGTTGTATAACACTGGGCAAATCACCTGGCTGCAGAGGACCTCTTTCAAGTGGTATAAAGAGCAAACATGTCTCTTTGAAGACTAAGGTGCACCTGACACAAGTCATGTTATTTTCAGTCACCTCTTATGCATGTGAGACCTAGACAATGAATAAGGAAGACTGAAGAAGAATCGATAATTTTGAGTTGTGATTCTGATGACGAATGCTGAGAACACCATGGACTGATAAAAGAGCTAATAAATCTGTTCTGGAGGAAGTGCAGCCAGAATGCTCTTTGAAGCCAAGAATGGCCAGACTTCGTTTCACCTACTTTGGTCGTGTTATCAGAAGGGACCATTCCCTGGAGAAGGATGTCATGCTTGGTATGGTGGATGGTTGATGAAGGAGGGGAAGGCCCTCAACGAGATGGATTGACACAGTGGCTGTGGTGATGGGCTCAAGAATAGCAAGGATCATGGAGCTGGCAAGGGATTGGGCAGTGTTTTGTTCTGCTGTGCATAGAGTCATGATGAGTTGGAAATGATTCAACAGCACCTAACAACAACAACAACACTACCATCGAGTCAATCTCGACTCATAATGACCCCATAGAATAGAGTAGAACCTATAGGGTTTGAAATGTTGTAAATCTTTATGGAAGACAACTTCCTCATCTTTCTGCCACAGAGCAACTTGTGGATTTGAACCACTGAATTTTTCATTAGCAGTTGAAGATTTTAACCACTGCACCACCAAAAAAAAAAAAAAAAAACCTGCTATCAGGTCAATTCTGACTCACAGCAACTTCAATTGGGTTTCCAAGGCAGTAAATCTTTATGCAAGTAATTTTTTTCATTTTCCTTCTGTGTAGCCACAGGTGTGTTTTGAACCACCACCCTTCCGGTTAATAGTCAAATGCCTTAAGCACAGTGCCACCAGAGCTTCTTATATTATGCAAGAAACTAGTCAATTTTTTTTTTTTTTTTTTTTGTAATCACAAATAGGTATGTATTTATATATACTTATGTTGTTGTTAGTGAGCTCTGGTAGCATAGTGCCTAAGGCACTTGATTGCTAACCAGAAGGTTGGCGGTTCAAACCCACCAGCCACTCCTCAGAAGGAAAATGGGGCTATCTATTTCCGTAGTGATACTGCCTTGGAAACCCAAGGAGAGGTCGCTGTGAGTTGGGTCCAACTCGACAACACATAACAACAAACAACAATGTTGTTGTTAGGTTCCGTCAAGTCGTCTCCAACTCACAGAGACCTCATGTACAGCAGAATGAAACACTGCCCAGTCTTGTGCCAGCCCCACAATCTTTGCTATACCTGAGCCCCTCGTTGCAGCCACCATGTCAATCCATCCTGTTAAAGGCCTTCCTCTTCTTTGCTGTCTTTCCACTTTGCCAAGCACGATATCCTTCTCCAGGGAAAGGTCCCTTCTTACAACATGACCAAAGTAGGTGAGATGACGTCTGGCCATTCTTGCTTACAAGGAGCATTCCAGTTGCACTTCATCCAGGACAGATTTGTTAGTTCTTTTAGCAGTCCATGGTACTTTCAGCATTCTTCACCAGCTCAAAAACATCAACTCTTCTCCGGTCTTCCTTTTTCATTGTCCAGCTATCACATGCACATGAAGGACTGAAAATACCATGGCTTTGTCAACGGCACCTTAGTATTCAAGGAAACATCTTTGCTCTTCAGCACTTGAAAGAGGTCCTTTGCAGCAGAATTTCTCAATGTTGTATGGCATCTGATATCTTGACTGCTGCTTCCATTGTGTTGATTATGGAACCAAGTCACATGAAATCTTTGACAACTTCAATCATTTCTCCATTTATCATGATGTTGCTTATTGGTTCCATTTTGAGGATTTTTATTTTCTTTGTATTGAGTTATAATCCATACTGCAGACTGTAGTCTTCAATCTTCATCAGTAAATGTTGCAAGTCATCCTTACTTTCAGCAAGGAAAGTTGTGTCATCTGCATAATGCAGGTTGTTAATGAGTCTTCCTCATGCCATATTCTTCTTCATATAGTCCACCCTCTCGGATTATTTGTTCAGCATACAGATTAAATAAGTATGGTGAAAGGATACAATCTTTACACACTCTCTTCTTGATTTTAAACCGTGCAGTGTCCCCTTGTTCTGTTCCAATGATAGCATCCTGGTCTCTGTACAGGTTCCTCATGAGTACAATCAACTGTTCTGGAATTCCTATTCTTCTCAATGTCATCCATAATTTGTTATGATCCACACAATCAAATGTCTTTGCATAGTCAAGAAAACACAAATCAACATCTTTCTGGTATTCTTTGCTTTGAGCCAAAATCTATCTGACATCAGCAATGATATCCTTTGTTCCACATCCTCTTCTGAATCCAGCTTTCATTTCTGGAAGTTTTCGGCCAATATAATGCTCCAATTGTTTTTAAATTATCTTCACTAAGATTTTACTTGCATGAAATATTATTGATATTGTTTGATAATTTCCACGTTCTATGGGACCTTTCTTTGGAATGGACACAAATTTGGATGTTTTCCAGTCAGTTGGCCAGGTAGCTGTCTTTCAAATCTCTTGATATAGCCAAGTGAGTGCCTCTACTGCAGCATCCATTTGTTGAAACATCTCAATAGGTATCCCATCAAATTCTGGAGCTTTATTTTTTTGCCACTTCCCTCATTGCAGCTTCGACTTCTTCCTTCAATACCATTGGTTCATGCTACCTTCTGAAATGGATGAGCATCAACCAATTATTTTTGGTACAGTAACTTTGTGTATTCCTTCCATCTTCTTTTGATGTTTCCTACATCATTCAATATATTTCCCATAGAATCTTGCAACTCAAGACTCAAATTTCTTCAGTTCTTTCAGCTTGAGAAGTGCCAACCATGTTCTTCCATTTTGGCGTTCCAACTCTATGTCTTTGCACATTTCATTATAATAATTGACTTTTTCTTTTTGAGGCCACTTTGAAATCTTCTCTTCAGCTCTTTGATCTTGTCATTTCTTCCACTTGATTTAGCTACTCTTCCATTCAAGGGCAAGTTTCATAGTCTCTTCTGACATCGATTTTGGTCTTTTCTTCCTTTCCTTTCCTTTTAATGACCTTTTGCTTTCTTAATGGATGATGATCTTGATGTCATTCCATAAATCTTCTGGTTTTCGGTCAGTGGTATTCAATGCATCAAATCTATTTTTAAATTGTCCCTAAATTTGGGAAGGATATAATCAAGGTCATATTTTGGCTCTTGTGGACTTGTTTTAATTGTCTTCAACTTGAACTTGAACTTGAAAATGAGCAGTTGATGGTCTGTTCCACAGTCAGCCCCTTGGCTTGTTTTGGCTGAGATATTGAGCTTCTCTATCACCTCTTGCCACAGGTGTGGTAAATCTGATTCCTGTGTACTCCGTCTGATGAAGTCCACATGTATAGCTGCTGTTTGTGTTGTTGAGGAAAGGTATTTGCAATGAATAAGTCATTGGTCTTGAAAAATTCTATCATGCAATCTCCAGCATTATTTCTATCTCCAAGGCCATATTTTCCAACTATCTATGATTCTTCATTGTTTCCAACTTTTGCATTCCAGTCACTGTGATAATCAGCACATCTTGATTGCAAGTTTGGTCAATTTCAGACTGCAGAATTTGGTAAAAATCTTCAGTTTCCTCATCTTTGGCTTTCGTGGTTGTTGCATAATTTTAAATAATAGTAGTATTAACTGGCTTTCCTTGTAGGCATATGGATATGATTCTATCACTGACAGCATTGTACTTTGGGATAGATCTTTAAACATTTTGTGATGATGAATGCTGCTCCATTCCTCTTCAATATGTCATTCCTGGCATAGTAGATCATATGGGCGTCTGATTCAAAATGGTCCAAACTTGTCCATTTCAGCTCATTAATGCTTAGGCTATCAATCTTTTTGCATTTCATTTCATTTTTGACAACTTCTAATTTTCCTGGAATCATATTTCATACTTTCCATGTTTCAATTATCAATGGATATTTGTGGCCATTTCTTCTTGTATTGAGTTGCCACTTCAGCAAATGGAGGCCTGGAAAGTTTTATTTTATCCATATCATTAATGTAGGCTGCACTCTGATGAGGCAGCTCTTTCCCAGTCATATTTTGATTACCTTCCAACCTGAGGGGCTCATGTTCTGGCTCTGTATCAGACAAAGTTTCAGGGCTATTCATAAAATTTTCCAGTAATATATCAGACAGTGATTCACTGCTATTCATAAGGTTTTCACTGAACAATTCTTTGAGAAGTCATGGCCTCTTCCTTCTTCTGAGTCTGTCTCAGTCTGTAAGTTCTACTGAAACCATTCCACCATGGGCACCCCTGCTGGCACAGTCTCCAGCCTCACGCCAACATGCAAGCCATCACATTATTGCAAACTAACAGACAAGTTCATCCACTTTAGCTGTTCCAACTGCCCTGCTCACTTCCTGGGCTACCCCCTACTTGTTCCTGCCATCCCTGTCTACTGCTGCTCACTTCCACCTGGGGGCTGTCCCCTGTCTGCCTTACCTATTGCAGCTGCTGACCCTGTCTGCTGCTGCTTGCTGCAGCCCAAATATACTCTTATACTCAGATGCAAAGTGTTTTGATGTATTTGTATATAAATCACATTAATTACTTGAGATTTAAAAAAAA
>NW_006922307.1:4402-5925 GCF_000298275.1 Orycteropus afer afer | reverse complement strand
CACTAAATATACTAACAAATCTGTTCTGGAAGAGGTGCAGCCAGAATTCTCCTTGGAAGCAAGCAAGAATGGCCAGACTTCTTCTTGCCTACTTTAGTAATGTTGTCAGAAGCATTGCCTTCTTTTGTTGAAGCATTTCAATTGGTATTATGTCAACCTCTGAAGCCTTGTTTTTGCCAATGCCTTCAGTGCAGCTTGGACTCCTTCCTTCAATATCATCAGTTCTTTATCATCAAATAATTATTTTTGTTACAGTTATTCTGTGTATTCTTTCCATCTTTTTTGAAGCTTCTTTTGTCATTAAATGATTTGCCATAGAATCCTTCCATATTGAAAGCTAAGCCTTGAATTTTTTTCTTTAGTTCTTTCAGCTTGAGAAATACTAGTGATATTTTTTCATTTGATCTTCTAACTCCAAGTCTTTGCACATTTAATTATGATATTTTACTTTGTCTTCTTGAGCCACTCTTTTAAGTATTCTGTCCAGTTCTTTTACATCACCATTTATTTCTTCCATTCACTTAAGCTTCTCTAGGTTTGGAGCTCTGGTGGCACCATAGTTAAAGATTTTTGATGGCTGACCAAAAGTTCAGCAATTTGAACTCACCAGTCACTCTGTGGGAGAAAGATGTGCTAATTTACTTATATAAATATTTAAAATCTTGGAAATCTTATGGGGCCATTCTACTCTGTCCTGTAAGGTCATTATTATGAGTTGGAAATGACTCAATGACAATGGGTTAAGTATGGTTTTGGTTACTCTGTATTCAAGAACAAGTTTCAGATCTTCTGACATCAATTTTGGTCTTTTCTTCCTTTCCTATCTTTTTAATGACCTTTTGCTTTCTTCATGTATGAATTCCTTGTTGTCTTCCCACAACTTGTCTGATCTTTGGCCATTAGTGGTCAGTGCTACAAGTCTATTCTTCACATGTTCTCTAAATGTAGGTAGAATATAAACAAGGTCACGTTTTGGCTCTCATGGACTTGTTTTAATTTTCTTCAGCTTCAAAGTAAGTTTGCATATAAGCATTTGATTATCTCTTCCATAGACAGCCCTGGCCTAGTTCTGATTGATGATATTAAGTTTCTCCATCATCTTTTCCCACATATATTGTCCATTTATTTCCTGTGTATTCCATCTGATGAGTTCCACATATATAGTTGCCATATATGTTGTTGGAAAAAAATCTTTACAATGAACAATTCATTGGTCTTGCAAAATTCTATCATTTTTATCACCAAGGCCATATTTCCCAACTACTGATCTTTCCCCTTTGTTTCCAACTTTTGTATTCCAATCACCATTAATTATTAATGCATCTTGATTGCATGTTTAATCAATTCCAGATTGCATAAAAATTGGTAAAAATATTTAATTTTTTATCTTGAGATGTGTAAATTTGAATAATAGTCATATTAATAAGTCTTCCTTCTAGACATATTTAAGTATTCTTTCTAGACAATCAGCCGAAGGGATTAGGTGAGGAGGGGAAACTCAGGCCTTCCCAGAGTAGCAGGCC
>NW_006922307.1:2709-3989 GCF_000298275.1 Orycteropus afer afer | reverse complement strand
TGAAAGAATTGACCAGGGAAAACCTTGTGAATAGCAAAGAAACAACAACTAGACATATGAATATTGTCCTATCACTGACAATATTGTACTTCAGGATAGATCGGGAAATGTACTCTTTCACAATTGAATGCAATATTATTAATTGTCAATTTGTCTTTCCTGGTGTTTTGGTTAAAAAGTGCTGCTTTAACAGGAATATACCACAGATGGGATGACTTTAACAAATGGGAGTTTATTCTCTTAAGTTTGGGAGGCTAGAAGTCTGAGTTCAAAAGTGCCAGGCTCCAGGGACTGGGTGAAAGCCACTGGACCTAAGGCTTCATCTCAGCCTCTTGCTCCCAGACCACTGAAACTGGAGGCATTGTTTGATCAGGAAGCTGCTGGTTGCTGGGGCTGACAAACCCAAGGTCGACAGGTAACAAGGCACTATCCCAATATTACCAAACTACACAGCAGACCATTGATTCAAGTCTATTAAGAGTCCCAAGATCAGCAAACAACATGGCAGACTGCTGAACAATGACTTGACTACTTGTAAGGTCCAAATGTTCCATAAGCTGGAGACCTTCCTCAAAGTTGCTTTGTATATAATGGACGCAGTCCCCCTAAAGCAGCTACTCATCTGTTCCAGTAGATTTCACCGTAGAGTTAATTACCAATCTCACCATGAAGAATAACTACATGCAACTGCCCAGCCACTCAAAACCAGGCCCAGCCAAGTTGGCACATAACCTTAACTACGACAGCCAGCGTAGTAGACAATATGTCCAATTTGAAATGGCCAATATCAATCCATTTCATCTCACCAATGCTTAAGATATCTATCTTTTGCATTCCATATTATTTTTTGTGACTTCCAATTTTCATAGATTTATACATGGCAAGTTCTTATTATTACTGGGTGTTCACTAATTTCTTCTCATTTTGAGTTGTGTCATATCAGCAAATGAAGATCCTTTACTTCATCCAGGTCACTAAGGCTGACTCTGCTTTTGAGGAGGCAGCTCTTCTCCAGTTGTGTTTTGAGTAACACTCAATCTCAGGGGTTTATCTTCCAGCACTCTATTAGATAAATTTTCATTAATATTCATGAGGTTTTCAGTGGTCAGTTTTGTTCAGGACTAGACTGCCATCTCCTCCTTCCTAATTTGCCTTAGTCTGGAAGTTCCACTGAAAGCTTCCACCATGGGTGACCTTGCTGGCATTTGAAATACCAGTGGCATAGCTTCCAGCATCATAGCACCACACAAGCCACCACAATATGATAAATTAAGAGACGA
>NW_006922307.1:0-2084 GCF_000298275.1 Orycteropus afer afer | reverse complement strand
TTCTTTTAATCTATCAGCTTTGTAAAAATTGAAAATATCAATATATTATTTATTACCAAAACTATTCTGACGTGATAAATAAAGAGTTAGTTTTTATACTATTTAGAAGTGCTAACACTTCAGCAAGAAAAGAAGTGTAATGAAACATTAAAATGGGCAAAAAAATGGCAATATATATCTGAAACAAAAGAAATAAAACTGTCTACCACAGAGGAAATGATGCTAAAATTAATTAATTGTCAGCAAAGTCTATGTTAAATTAAACCTAGAAGATTGGCAAATAATTTTGGTATTCAACTTATTCAATGTTTGTTGTTATGTGACATCAAGTTATTCTGACTCATAGCAACACTATGTACAACATATGAAACACTGCCAGGTACTGTGCCATCCTTATAATCCTTGCTATACTTGAGCCCATCGTTGAAGCCACTGTGCCAATCCATCTCATTGAGGGCTTTCCCTGTTTTCTCTGACCCTCCACTTTACCAAGCCCGATTGATACTCTTCTCCAGGAAATGATCACTTCTTATAAAGTGACAAAAGTAGGTTAGATGAAGGCTGGCCATCATTCTCACTTCTAAGGAGTGTTCCAGCTGCAATTCTTCATGGATAGATTTGTTCATTCTTCTCTCAGTCCATAGTATTTTCAGTATTCTTTGCCAATACCAAAATTCAAAGACATCAAATTTTCTTCAATCTTCCTTATTCATTGTCCAGACTTCACATGCACATAAAGTGATTGAAAATACCAAGTCTTGGGTGAGGTGTACCTTAGTTTCAAAGTGACGTCTTCGCTCTTCGACACTTTAAATAGGTCTTTTAGGGCAGATTTTCCCAGTGCAATATGACTTCTGATTTCTTTACTGCTGCTTCCAAGGGTGTTGATTGTGAATCCAAGTAACATGAAATCTTTGACAACTTCAATCTTTTCTCCATTAATCGTGATACTGCCTGTTGCTCCAGTTGTGATGGTTTATTTATTTATTCATTTATTTATTTATGTTGAGGTTTAATCCGTACTGCAGACAGTAGCCTATGATCTTCATCAGAAAGTGTTTCATGTCATCTTCACTTTCAGGAAGGCTAAGTTGTGTCGTCTGCACATCTCAGGTTGTTAATGAGTCTTCCTCCAATACTGATGCTGTGTTCTTCTTCATATAGTCCAGCTTCTCGGATTATTTGCTTAGCAAATAATGAATGAATAAGTATAGTGAAAGGATACAAGTCTGACTCACTCTCTTCCTGATTTTAAACCATGCTGTATCTCCTTGTTCTGTTCCAGTGATCCCACAGAATGTGGAAATTATCAAACAATATCATTAATATTGCACACAAATAAAATCTTGTTGAAGATAATTTAAAAACATTTGTAGCAGTATATTGACAGAGAACTTCCAGAACTCCAGCTGGATTCAGAAGAGCAAATGGAGCAAGGGACATCAGAGCTGATGTCAGAGGGATGTTGGCTGAAAGTAATGAATACCAGAAAGGTGTTTACTTGTGCTTTATTGACTATGCAAAAGCATTCAGTTGTGCAGATCATAACAAACTATGGATACTATTGAGAAGAATGGGAATTCCAGAACAGCTGATTGTGCTCATGAGGAACCTGTACATGGACAAGGAGGCTGTCATTTGAACAAGGAAATAAGTGAGTGTGTAATGTATATGAAGTAGTACTTTTCTTTGAAACACAGCTGTTCCTTACCTGAGAGGTTGAGCCTATGTATTTTATTTATTTCAGAGCACAATTTCTTTCTTATAACAAATAACTTACTTATGATGACTAGATAATTAACTCTTACATTGATTCATTCGGCCAGTCATTCAGTCCTTTTAAGCCACTTGCTGTGTGTCAGACTCTATAGTAAGACATGAGGGAAATATATATATATATATATATATATACATGTATATAAATTTTTTCCTATAAAAAGCACACAATATGGCTCTGTAGAAGACAATGATAGTCTCTGCAACACTTAGGACATTAGCCAAAAGTTATAGTGGTATAATTGGAAAGTCTGAGCAGTGGAACTAAAATTATAATCTTATTATTTTCAATGAAAAGTATTTCGCTG
>NW_006922306.1:1039052-1041277 GCF_000298275.1 Orycteropus afer afer | reverse complement strand
AAATATTGTATTAGTCTGTTATTGTAAAAGTTAAGGAAAGATTTATCTATAGAAGGAAGTTATCTTTGTTGGTTACCAGGGGTGGGAGGGGAGTCAAGGGAACATTGTTAGATAGATAAAGATAAGTATTGATTTGGGTGAAGAGAGGGGCAATGTACCAAATCTGTGTGACTAATATGACAGCATTGAGAATGAGAAAGACATAGAGAGGTACATTAGAGGTACAGACAACAAATATGAATACTTTTTCCTATATAGTACTATGTTGTCGAGGAAGGAAAACATGGGTATATGGATGGATAGAAGTGGACACGCTGTACGATTAGGTATGTCTATGAAATGGGGAGTGTACCCAAGTACATATATAGGGTTGGCAGACAATGGTCCTACAAGTTTATTTGAATGATCAGTATTCCCAGGTGTATAGTAGAGCTGACAAGGGGCAAGGTTGTGGTAACTACTTGGTCACAGCCAGCTACCCAGAGAGACCAAGTAGTTGAACCTATGGGCTTGGGACCATAGTCGCAGGGGACATCAAGCACAATTGGCATAACATATGACACAAAACACTATTCCACCTCCTACCTTGGTGAGTAGCAACTGGGATCTTAAAAGCTGGCAAGCTGCCATCTAGATGCAACAATGAGTCTCTCCTCATCCAGAGCAAAGAAGAATGAAGAAAACCAAAATTCATGGAAACAATTAGTCCTAGCGACTAGTACACCATCTGATCTACAGCCTATATGACTATGACACCAGAAGAACTAGATTTTGCCCGGCTACCATTGTCATCCACTTGAAAGTGGATCTATCTAGGAGATCCTTGATAGAGAGGGAAAACAATGTGGAACAAAACTCAAAAGCATTGGAGGAAAAAGAGGGGGGGACCAGGTTTTCTGGTCCAATAGAGTCAGTGGAACCACTGAGACTATGGCCCCTAGCTGCCCTTCAGGCCTGGAATTTAACCTGCACCTGTGGTTTCCAGCCAAACAGGGCACAGGCATATGAGTTCAGCATTTACCTCAAGTAGATACACTCCTTGGAGAGAACAATCATGGGAGAAAGTAGGGCTGCTTATGCCCAGGGGAAAGCTCAGGAGGCAGGAGCCCATAGATGGATGGACACTGGGAGGAGGTAACTGTGGGGAGGAGGTGGGAGGGGAGCTGTTGCATTATGGTAAACTGTGGTCAATTTCATGAGACAAAGTATATGTGAACTGCTGTATGGAGAGTGAATTTGCTCTGTAAATGTTCACCCAAATCAAAAAAAAAAAAAAAAATTAATGAATGTGTGATCTTACAGCAAAATGGTGGAATAGTCGAACAATCTACAAAGACCCTCTGCAAAAAAGAAACAAGAAACTAATTGAAACAGATACAAAAGGTAATCCTGGAATCCTAAGCTTTGAAATTAAGGATATAGAGTGGATAAAATATCAAGAAGTAGAAGAATTTGAATGAAAATAGTGAATAAGGAGACAAACTGAGCTGCAGACCATGTCCTGACAGCATGACCAATTTGAATACTAACAAGTGACATTTTAGTCCAGACAGCAAGCTAAGAATCAGCTCTGCTTGCTGAGGACTGCATGGGCAACCGCACTAGTGGCTGACGACTAGAACGAAAAATGATGGGTAAGGAGAAAAACAGAGTTGTGGACTGTTGGCTGTTCTGATGGCACAGCCATTTTGAATATCTGCAACAGTGTTCTGGTCCAGGTAGCAACCTAAGAATAGGCTCTACTTGCCAAGGACAGCATAGGCAACCACACTGGAGGCCGATGACTAGAAACAGAAACTGTGCACAAATGACTTATTCATACCCACACCTTCTGCAGCAGCATCCACTCAGTGAGTGCCACCAATTGCTTTTGCACCAGTTGATCAATGATAGACAATGAACAATACAGTCCAATCTACCCTCAACATGAACAGCTAACAGAGATTTGTGCACACACTCTCATACTCTATCACACCCAGCAGGAGACAGCTGGTGATGGCCAAAGTGCTGCCAACTAAGAACTAGAGGAGCACAATAGCCCTGCTCATTCAGATATGTCAAAACAATGTAAAGGAAAAAAAAAACAACTAAGCAAATCTCACCAACATGTTGTTGTTGTTGTTGTTAACTGCCATCGAGTCGTTTCTGACTCATAGTGACCCCATGCACAGCAGAACGAAACACTGCCTGATCCCGCGCCAGCCCCACAATCCCTGCTATACTTG
>NW_006922306.1:1012354-1013950 GCF_000298275.1 Orycteropus afer afer | reverse complement strand
AAACTTGACCTTATAGACATCTAAAGAGCACTTCAACTAACAATAGCAAATTACACCTTCTTTTCCAGCCCACATGGAACATTCTCCAGGATGGACCACATGTTAGGTCACAAAACAATCCTTAACAAATTCTAAAACATCAGAATACTGCAAACCATCTGTTTTTGTTATTAGTGGCACTCTAGGGGCTGTGTGAAAGCCCTTCAACCTTGGGCTTTAGCTCTGACTCTTGCTCCCAGCCCACTGAAGTTGAGGCTTTCTTCAGTCAGGCAGCCGCTGTCTGCTGAGGCTGAAAAAACCAAAATCAACAAGTGAAAAGTCACACAGTCCCAATATTACCAAAACATATGGCAGGCCAGTGAGACAAGTCCATTAAGAGTCCCAAGATTGGCAGACTACATGGCAGGCTGCTGAACAATGACTCAGCTACATGTAGGATTCAAGTGTGCCAAAAGTTGTAGACCATTACTAAAGCTTCTCCTTATATACTGGAAGCAGACCACATCCTTATAGCAGCTATTCAGCTGCTCACATTAGATTCCACCATGAAGTTTGTTACCAGTTTCATTATGGGAAATACTACATGCAGCTGCCTAGCCACTCAAAAGCAGGCCTTGCCAAGTTGACACATAACCTTAACTAAGACACCATCTTCTCAGATCACAATGCTGTAAAATTAGAAATTGAGAATAGGAAGATCAATGTAAAAAGAGTAAACAAAATAGATGCTGAATGACACCCTCTTCAAAAATTACTGTGTAATAGAAGAAATAAAAAATGAATTGAAAAAAAATTGTTGGATCAAATGAGAATGAAAACACAGCATACCAACATTTTTGAGGCACAGCAAAAACAGTGATCTGAAGTCAATTTATAGCAATAAATGCACACACATCAAAAAGGAAGAAAGAGTCAAGATCAACACCTTAACCCATCTCCAACAAGTAGAAAAAGAGCAGCAATAACAAAAGCCTACAACACCAGAAGAAAAGAAATAATAAAACAAATTGAGCAGAATTAGATGAAATAGAAAATAGAAAGACTATAGAAAAAAATCAACAAGACTAGAAATTAGTTCTTTGAAAAGATTAATAAAGTCAACAAACCACTTGCAAACTTAACAAAGGAAAAGAATGAGAAGATGCAAATAACAAGAATAAGAAATGAAATGGGTGATGTCACAACAGAACCAACTGAAATAAAAAGGCTAATATCAGGATACTATATAGAACTGTACTTCACCAAATTTGAAGAACTAGAAGAAATGGACAGGTTTCTTGAAACACACTATTTACATGAACTAATGCATCCTGAGGTAGAAAATTTGAACAGATCCATAATAAAAGTACAAATTGAACAGATAATAATAATAACACAACAACCGCCCCCCCCCCAAAAAAAAAAAGTCCTGGACAGAAAATTTCACTGTAGAATTCCACCAAACATTCAGAAAAGACCTGACTCAAATCCTGCTCAAACTATTCCAGAACATCAAAAAGGATGGATCCTCCCAAATTCATTTTATGAAGGAAGCATGACCGTGATACCAATACCAGGCAAAACCACCACTAAAAAGGAAAAGTACAGATGAATATC
>NW_006922306.1:1010699-1012214 GCF_000298275.1 Orycteropus afer afer | reverse complement strand
GACCAAGAGGGATTCATACTGGATATGCAAGAATGGCTCAACAAAAATAACTATCAACATCATCCATCACATAAATAAACCAAAAGAAAAGAACCTCATGATCATATCAATTGACGCAGAAAAGGCAGTTGATAAAATACAACACCCATTCCTGATGAAAACTATCATCAAAATAGGAATAGAAGGGACATTCCTCAACACAATAAAGAGCATATATGCAAAGCAAACAGCCAACATTATTCTCACAGGAGAGAGACTGAAATAATTTTCCTTGTGAACAGGAACCGGACAAGGATGACCTCTATCACCATTTCTATTCAACATTATATTGGAAGTCCTAGCCAGGACAATAAGGCAAGAAAGGGAAATAAAAAGCATCCAAATTGGTATAACCAAAAAAACCAAACTCACTGTCATCAAGTCAAATCCTATTCATAGCGACCCCTCATTGGGTTTCCAAAGAAGTATCAC
Organism: Orycteropus afer afer; assembly: GCF_000298275.1. Taxonomy (NCBI): domain Eukaryota; kingdom Metazoa; phylum Chordata; class Mammalia; order Tubulidentata; family Orycteropodidae; genus Orycteropus; species Orycteropus afer. The sequence goes on along the minus strand of NW_006922306.1, from coordinate 1,011,743 downwards.
TATGGAAGTATATTGCCTAATCTTCCTTCCAAGGAGTGGCTGGTGGGTTTGAATGGCAAGCCTTCTGGTTAGCAGTCAAATGCCTTAGGCACTATGTCACCAGAGTGCCTCCAAATTGATAAGGAAGAAGAAAAACTATCCCTATTTGCTGATAATATGATCCTATACATAGAAAAGCCAAGAGACTCAGCAAGAAAACTACTGGAACTAATTGAGAGATTTAGTATAGTGGGAGGATACAAGATCAACAAAAACTCAGTTGGATTCCTCTACACCAGCAAAGAGATTGCTGAAAGGAAATAAGGAAATCAATACCATTTACAATAGCTATGAAAAAAATTAAAACACTTGGGAATAAATCTTACCAGGGGCACAAAAGACCTATACAAAGAAAACTGCAGAACACTACTTCAAGAAACCATAAGAGATCTACATAAATTGAAGTACATACCATGCTCATGGATAGGAAGATTGAACATTGTGAAAATGTCACTTCTACCCAAAGCAATCTATACATTCAATGCAATCTCAATCCAGATCCCAACAACATTCTTTAAGGATAAGGAAAAATCAATCACTAACTTTATATGGAAAGGAAAGAAACCTTGGATAAGCAAAGGAATATTGAAGAAGAACAAAGTAGGAGGTCTCACACTCTCAGATCTCAAAACCTACTATACAACCACAGAAATAAAAACTATCTAGTATTGGTAAAATGGCACACACATAGACCAATGGAATAGAATTGAGAATCCAGAAATAGATCCATTGACTTATGGTCAGCTGATTTTTGACAAAGTTCTGAAATCCATTACATGGCGGAAGAGATTGTCTGTTTAATAAATGGTGCTGACAAAACTGGATAACCATTTGCAGAAAAATGAAACAAGATTTGTACCTCACACCATACACAAAAACTAACTCCAGATGGATCAAAGACTTAAATGTGAAACCTAAAACTATGAAGTTCCTAAAAAAAAAAAAATAGGGGCAAACTTAGGAGCCCTAATATATGGCATAAATAGACTATCAACATAACCTAAA
>NW_006922306.1:1009514-1010373 GCF_000298275.1 Orycteropus afer afer | reverse complement strand
TAAAAAGATGGAAACATCCTAGGTGCCTATCAACAGAAGAATGAAAAACAAAACTATGGTACATACACACAATGGAATACTATGCAAGCCTAAAGAATAACATAGAATCTGCAAATCACTACATAATGTGGATGAACTTGGAGGATATTAAAAAGCTCTGGTAACATAGTACCTAAAGCACTTGACTGCTAGCCAGAAGGTCGATGGTTCAAATCCACCAGCCACTCCTTGGAAGGAAGGTTGGGCAATCCACTTCTGTAGTGATACTGCCTTGGAAACCCAAGGAGGGGTTGCTATGAATCGAGGTCCAACTTGACGGCATATAACAACAACAGCAACAACATGCTGAGTGAGATAAGTCAATCACAGAAGAACAAATATTGTATTAGTCCATTATTGTAAAAAGCCAAAGAAAGGTTTACATATGGAGGGAAATTTTCTTTGTTGGTTACCAGGGGTGGGAGTGGAGGGGAGGGAACACTGCTAGATCGGTAGAGACACGTATTGATTTGGGTGAAGGGAAGAGCAATGTACCAAATGTGAGTGATGAACACAGTGGCATTGAGGAAGAGTAAGACATAGAAAGGTACATGGGAGGTACAGACAACAAAGATGAACCCTTTTGCACATACAGTACTGCATTTTCAGTGATGGCAAACATTGATCTATGGGTGGATAGATGGGTAGACAGGTTGGATGATTAGGTATGCCTATGCATAGGAGGGGAGCTCTCGTAGCATAGTGGCTAAGTCACTTGCCTGCTAACCAGACGGCCGGCAGTTCAAACCCACCAGCCACTCCTCGGAAGGAAGGTTGGGCAATTCTACTTCCGTAGTGATACTGCCTCGGAAACCCAAGG
>NW_006922306.1:1005733-1007094 GCF_000298275.1 Orycteropus afer afer | reverse complement strand
GAGTAGGGTTTTTGTGGCTGTCTGAACATGGTGGAAAGTGGAATCCCCTGATAAATTGAAGTCTTTGCTGAACTTGAGCTGCAGGCCTGTGAGTAACAGTATAACATCATCATTAGCAGCCAACTCAAAGCCCTAGAAACGGCTCCTGGCACATTGGAGCTTTTTATTTTTTTTTCTCATTTCTCCTTCCTTTCTCTGCCTCTCCCCTGCATCATCCGATAGAAAAACCACATTCAGCCACCATAACACATGCCGGCTCGAATCTTAAGTGACCTTCATGACAGAGAAGTGCATCCACGTTCCACACAGTGATTCCATCATCACAAAGAAAAATGCAGAGCAACCCAGAAAACCTGAATTAATAACCAAAAAAATAAAATACACCAGCTCCACCTTTCCAAAAATATTAAATCATAAAACCAAGACAAAGCAAATCAATACATCACTAACAGTTAAAGACAACTGAAAAATATCTAAGAAACAACAGGCAACCTCAAAAAAAAAAAAAAAAAAAACAAGGATAAAACAATAGAAGTAAAATCCCAAAAAAGTATTATTAAACATGGAGGAGGAGGAGGCAATAGAATTATCTGAGAAGGAATTTAGAAGATATGTTTATAGAACTCTACAAGAGCTTAAGGAAATCCAAACAGAAGCAAGGAGAACAGAGACAGTTCCTGGGGAGAACTCAGGAAAACCATTCAAAAACAAAATAACAAGATTAATAAATAATCACAACACAAAGAAAAACAGTAGTTAGAAATCCAGAAGATGAATACCAACATTACAGAATTACACAACAAAGTGGAAGCACAAAAGAATAGGCTAGAACTGCCTGAAGAACACATTACTGAACTAGAAGACAAATCCCTGGACACCAACCTCTATGAAGAGAAATCAGAACAAAGATTTAAGAGAAATGAAGAAAATCTAAGAGTTATATCGGATGACATGAGAAGAAACCACATAAGACTCATTGGAATTCCAGAACAATAAGAGGCAAACAAAACCACTGAGAAAATTGTGGAAGACCTTCTAACAGAAAACTTCCCCCATGTCAGGAAGGAAGAAAATATATTTGTCCAAGAAGCTCAAAGAACTCCATACAGGATAGATCCCAAGAGAAAAACAGCAAGGCATAACGTAATCAAACTCTTCAAAACCAAAGACAAAGAAAGAATCTTGCAAGCTGCCCGGGACAAAAGAAATATTGTTGTTGTTGTTGTTAAGTGCCGTTGAGTCATTTCCTACTCATAGCTACCCCATGCACAGCAGAACGAAACACTGCCCGATCCCGCGTCAGCCCCACAATCCTTGCTGTACTTGAGCCCATCATCGCAGCCACCATATCAATCCATCTC
>NW_006922306.1:996472-1002331 GCF_000298275.1 Orycteropus afer afer | reverse complement strand
AACCAATATCCGTCCTTAACATAGATGCAAAAATCTTCAACAAAATCCTAGCCAACAGAATCCAACAACATATCAAAAAAATAATACATCCTGACTAAGTGGGATTCATACCAGGTATGCAAGGGTGGTTCAACATCAGAAAAACAATCAATATAATCTACCACATAAACAAAAGAAAAGAACCATATCATTATATCAATCAATGCAGAAAAGGCATTTGATAAAATACAACACCAATTCCTGTTCAGAGCTCCCAGCAAAATAGGAATAGAAGGGAAATTCCTCAACATAATAAAGGGCATATATGCAAAGTCAATGGCCGACATCATTATTAATGGAGAAAGACTCAAGGCCTTCCCTTTATGAATGGGAACCAGACAGAGATGCCCTCTAAAACCACTTCTATTTAACATTGTATTGGAAGTACTACCCATGGCAATAAGGCAAGAAAGAGAAATAAAAGGCATACAAATTGGCAAAGAGGAAGTAAAACTATCTCTATTTGCAGATGATATGATCCTGCACATAGAAAACCCAAGAGACTCAGCAAAAAAATTTACTGAAACTTAAAGCTGGAACTAATAGAGTGGCAGGATACAGGGTCAACATACAAAAATCAGTTGGATTCCTCTACATCAATAAAGAGACCTCTGAAAAAGAAATAAGGGAAACAATACCATTTACAATAACTATTAAAAAGATAAAATATCTAAGTATAAAACTTACCAGAGACACAAAAGACCTGTACAAAGAAAACTATAAAACACTGCTACAGGAGACTACAAGGGATCTATATAAATGGAAGAACCTGCATTGTTCATGGATAGGAGGACTGAATATTGTGAAAATGTCAATACTACCCAAAGCAATCTATGCATTTAATGCAATCCCCATCCAGATAACAACAAAACTTTTTAAGGACATTGAAAAACCAATTACTAACTTCATATGGAAAGGAAAGAAACCTCAGAAAAACAGAGCACTACTGAAGAAAAAGACCAAAGTGGGAAATCTCACACTCCCAGATATCAAAACCTGCACAAAACCTATACAGCCACAGTAGTCAAAACAACATGGTATTGGTACAATGATAGACAGATAGATGAATGGAACAGACCTGAAAGCCTAGATATAGTCCCATCCATCTATGGACAGCTGATCTTTGACAAAGGTCCAAAACCAATTAAATAGGGAAGATATAACCTCTTTAATAAATGGTGCTGACAAAACTGGATATCCACTTGCAGAAAAATGAATTAAGACCCATACCCCTCCCCATACTCAAAAACAAATTCAAGCTGGATCAAAGACTTAAATGTAAAACCCAAAACTATAAAATTCATCAAAGATAAAATAAGGCCAAATCTAGGAGCCCTAATTTATGGCATGAATAGAGTTTCAAACATAACCCAGAATGCATAGGAGGTCGAAGTGAAGCTAGATGAGTGGGACCTTTTAAAAATTAAATTCTTATGTGAGTCCAAAGATTTTGTCAAAAGGGTAAAAGGAGAACCTACAGATTGGGAGAAAATATTTGCCTATGATCTATCCGACAAAGGACTTACCTCCAAATATATATAGAAAACTTCAACACCTCAACACCAAAAAGACAATCTACCCAATTCAAAAATGAGCAAAAGACTTAAACAGACACTTCACTAAAGACGATATGTGGGCAGCTACACAAGGAATTGCTCTCAATCTTTAGTCATTGTTGTTGTTATGTGCCATTGAGTCGGATCCGACTCATAGTGACCCCTCCTTGTGTTTCTGAGGCAGTATCATTACAAAAGTAGATTGTCCCATCTTCCTTCTGAGGAGTAGCTGGTGGGTTTGAACAGCCAGCCTTCTGGTTAGCAGTCAAGTGCCTTAGGCACTACACTACCAGAGCTCCCGCTTAGTCATTAGAGAGATGCAAATCAAAACAACCATGACATATCATCTTACCCCACTAATAATGGCAAAGTTCAACAGGACAGAAAATAACAAATGCAGGCGAGGTTGCGGAGAGATTAGGACTCTTGTGCACTGCTGGTGAGATTGTAAAAAGATACAACCATTGTGGCAAACAGTATGGCGTTTCCTTAAAAAACTGAAAGTAGAAATAATTTGGCCCAGCAATCCTATTATTAGGAATATATCTTAAAAAGGTGAGAGGCAGGACACGAACAGACATATGCAGACCTGTGTTCATTGCAGCACAATTCATGATAGCAAAGAGATGGAAACAACTTAAATGCCCATCAACAGATGAATGGATAACCAAATTATGGTACATTCACACAATGGAATACTATGCTACATTAAAGAACAGTGAAGTATATGTGAATCATCTCACAATGTAGGTAAGCCTGGAGGACATTATGCTGAGTGAAATAAGTCAATCACAGAAGGACAAATATTGTATGAGCCCATTACTGTAAAAAGACATAGAAGGGTTTGCTTAAGGAGGAGAACTTGCTTTGTAGGTTACCGGGGTGGGGAGTGAAGGGGAGGGATTAATTTCAGGCTACAGTTGGGGGCCACATGCTGATGTGGCTAAGGGGAGGGATGGTATAGGAAGAGTCTGTGACCACCATGATAACATTAGGAAAAGAGAGGACACTGAATTGTACACGTAAGATAAAAATGACAGAGGCTGATACCAGTATATCCACAATACTGCATTACCATTAACACCAAACACCAAGCTAGAGACAAACACATAAATATCTGAGATGATCAGATGGGGGTCAGTGCACAGGATTATACTCTAGACCAAGGATAGATTCAGCTGAGGCCAATCTTGCACAGATATCAATCATGGAAAACACCTGCAATCCTTACAGAAACAACAGAAGACAGACATAGAGCATTCCCTCACAGACAGCCAGACACTGTGGGAGAGAGATCTAATGGATCTACTGACCCAGGACCATAGTGTTGGGGGATACCAGACTCAATTGGCACAATAAAATACATAAAAACTTGTTCCACAATCTACGTTGGTGAGTAGTGACTGGGGTCTTAAAAGCTTTCAAGCAGCCATCTAAGATGTGGCTAATGGTCTCCTATTGTCAGAAGTGAAGAAGAGTACGAAGAAAAAAAAAAATGGAAGCAATTAGCCCTAGGGCATGATGGACCTCAAGACCAGAAGAAAGCCCAGAAATAGTCCCATCCATCTATGGACAGCTGATCTTTGACAAAGGTCCAAAACCCATTAAATGGGGAAGAGATAACCTCTTTAATAAACAGTACTGGAAAAACTGGATATCCACTTGCAGAAAAATGAATCAAGACCCATACCCGGATCAAATCTGGGGATTCTGGATAGACTGGGAGGAAAAATGTGGAAAATGTGGAACAAAATCCCAAAACACAATATTGACCAGAATTACTGGTCGGATGGACTCTGGTGGGACCCCCAATGCTATGACCCTGGAAAACTCTTCAGGCCTGGAATCAAACTCACTCCTAGGGGCTGGCTCTCAGCCCAATAGTAAATAAGAGGTACACGTAGACTGCTCAACCCAGGGTGATGCACCCACATATTCTATGGAGATGCATCCCTTGGTGCAATTGATCAAGGGGTAAGAGAGGGGCATCATTCACACAGAGGAAATGCAGGACACACAGGAGTGCATAACTATGAAAGGCATGGGGAGGGAAGAGTTTACTGCAAAGGGAGAGGAGGAGAGTGGGTTAGGGTTAGGGATGGTAACTGGGGAGTGAAACAAAATGTACGCAAAATGTTGACTGTAAAGAAACTCTGCTCTGTAAATTAGCACCTAAACACAGTAATAATAAAGAATAAAATTAATAGAGAATGTATGAAATACTCAAAAAAAAAAAAAAAGAAACAATAGACAGGCATAAGAGCTGAACATTTACATTAGGCAGATACACTCTTTGGAGAGATCAATCATGGGAGAATAGAAGAGCTATTAATGCAGAGGGAGACAGCTCAGGGGGCAGGAGTGCATGGGAGGGAAGGACACAGGGAATAAGTAACTATGAGAAGGAAGTGGGAAGAGAGCTGTTGCATTGTGGAAATTGCAGTCAATGTCATGAGACACAATGTAGGTGAACTGCTGTATGGAAAATGAATTTGCTCTATAAACTGTCACCCAAATCACAATTAAATTTTTTTTTTAAATTAAAAAATCACCAATTTTATATGGAAAGGAAAAATTCCTTGGATAAGCAAAGCACTACTAAAGAAGAACACAGTAGGAGGTCTCACCTACTTGATCTGAAAACCCTACTGCCGCAGTAGTCAAATAGCCTGGTATTGGTACAACAGACACATAGACCAGTGGGACAGAATTGAGAACCCAGAAATAGATTCATCCACCTATGGTCAGCTGATCTTTGACAAAGTGTCAAAATCCATTAAAAGGGGAAGAGATTGTCTGTTTAACAGTTGGTACTGGCAAAACTGGATATCAATTTCCAGAAGACTGAAACAAGATCCATACTTTATACCATACACAAAAACTAACTCAAGATTGATCAAAAACTTAAATGTAAAACTATAAAGTTCATCAAAGAGAAAAAAATATGTGGGATTAATAGACTACCAAATATAAGTAAAAAGACACCAACAGCAGAAGATAAACTAGGTGACTGGGACCTTTTAAAAATTAGATTTTTATGTGCTTCCAAAGACTTCTCCAAAAGAATAAAACAAGAACCTGCAGATTGGGAAAAATATTCAGCAATGACATATCTGACAAGTGACTTATCTGTAAAATTTATAGAAAAGTCCAGCACCTCAACATCAAAAAGACAAACAATCCAATTAGAAAATGGATAGAAGACATGAACAGCATGAACAGACACTCCACTATAGAAGATACTGAGGCAGCCAAGAAGCACATGAAGAAATGTTCATGATTATTAACCATTATAGGGATGAGAGATGCAAATCAAAAGAACATTGAGGTATTGCCTCACCCCAGTATTAATATCGAAGTTCAAAAAGACAGAGAACATAAATACTGGCAAGGATGTGAGATTCTCATACACTACTGATGGGACTGTAAAATGATATAAACACTGTGGAAAATGGTATGGAGATCCCTTAAAAAGTTGAAATTAGAAATACCATTTGATCCAACAGTCCCATTACTAGGTGCTAAAACGGCAAGGAGGCCACATCTTCTGACCTCCTCTAACCGCACAAGAGGAAGACAGAATCATCATCAATAGCCCAAGGCCCATTCTTGCAGGGCCAGACATACTGCCTCCCTCCAGTCCTTTCACCAACCGTTCCTCCCAAAGCACCCACCACCTCTCTCCTGGGTTCGATAATTGGCTGCAGTGGCCACACAGAACTCACAGATTATGGGGTTTATTAGGGAAGCACCAGGTTACAATTCAAGTTCAGGAAAAGTATTCAGTCTCTCTCCCAGCCTACCATCTCTCAGCCCACAGTCTCTCACAGTCTCTCTCCCAGCAGTGTGTGTCCCTGAGTGTCTCACTCAGCAATGAGTGTCTCTTGCATCTCTTTCCCAGGAACACGTGTCTCTTAGGGGCACCTGTCTCTTTCAGCAGCACATCTTCCTCAACCAGTAGTCAGAGAGAGACTTCTTCTGCCTCTAGGAGGCATCATTTTGAGCCCAACAGAGTGGCCAAACCAACCAATCATACATCAGAATTCTAACCACCTGAGAGAGAGTGGGAACCTCCCAGAACATTGTTCAGTGTCACTCCCAACAGAAATACCCCAGGTGGATAACATTTACAATCAGGAGCTCCTCAGTTGCTCATGGCAAATTCCACCTCGGAGTTTACAAAGACTTATGGGTAGAAAAGCCACACTAAGTAATTTACTACATGGCACTAGGTAAATATCCTAAAGAAGTGAGAGCCAGGACA
>NW_006922306.1:994461-995727 GCF_000298275.1 Orycteropus afer afer | reverse complement strand
CATGGGAATAACCCACATCACAATTGCTTAAACCACACAGACTTGTAGTCCAGCCGAGTTGACACACAGCTCCAACTATCACAGTCCACCCTTTGTCAACTTGGCAGTTGTACACATCTTCTTAACCATATATAATCTCTAAATAAGGACAATTATAAAGTCATATTGGTGCCTAACATGATATGCTAACATGCGTACAACTGAAATGTATTAACCTTGTTTACATCTTACAGTTCATCACAGAAGGAAACAAATATATTTGATGCACATATACAATGAAGAAATATAACAATCACAGTCCTTGTTTCTGCAACTGGTCACGAGTTCGTAGCTGATATTCAGAACTACCTTCTTCTACCACCCATTCTGTATTTTCCTTGCTCTCAGCAAGCACCTCAGCTAATCATGGTTCTTTGCCTGGTGGAGTGACCATTCCTGAAGGGTCTGGGCCATTAGTAGTCATATTAGAATTGGGTTGCTGTAATTTTCCATTGAATTTAATCATAGGGCATGGTAGTACTAAGAGACATCCTAAAGGATCTCCTGTATTCCAGACATATTCTTCTTTACCTTCATTATGTAATTTCAATCCAATTACCCCTTGGTAATCAAGATCTATCACAGCAGATAGTACAGTAACTCCGTTCTTTGTCTGTTGATCCAGAGGGATGAGGAAGCCAAAATGGCCGGGTGGCATTATTAACTTCCAATTCAATGCAAACATCATTATGTCTCCAGGTGGGAATGTTCCTCACTTTGCGACTAAGATCTCTATACTCACAGAATAGAGTAGCAGGGACAAGAAGCAAACATTTTTTGAGTAGGTCACTAGGGGTAACAGTGAGTGGTACCACTCCCGTTTCCACTCCTTGGTTCCTGGACCCGTGAATCCTGTCTATTGGAGAAACAGCACCATATATTGGACGCTGGTTTAGAGCATATACAGCCTCCCAAAAACATTGCCCCAACCCTTCAAGGTATTGCCACCTAGCTGATGCCGTAGTTGTGTTTTCAGTAAGCCATTCCATCATTCTATCAAGCCAGCTGCTTCTGGGTGATGGGGAACATGATAAGAGTAGTGAATCCCATGAGCATAGGCCCATTGCCACAATTCATTTGCTGTGAAGGGAGTTCCTTGATCTGAAGCAATGTTGTATGGGATACCATGATGGTGGATAAGGCATTCTAAGTCCACAGATGGTAGTTTTGGCAGAAGCATTGCATGCAGGGAAGGAAAATTCATATCCAGAATAAGTATCTATTCCA
>NW_006922306.1:987126-993863 GCF_000298275.1 Orycteropus afer afer | reverse complement strand
GCAAAGTCATCTGTAAACAGGCAAGAGTTTTCTCTTCCTCAGTCAACTGATCATAAGGAACTCCCCATGTGGCCACAGATGCAGACTGGGAGAAGGAAGATAATGTGACTGGAGTGGAGATCATAGGCATTTGGCCACTTCCTTGTGCCTTCATCTTACTTGTGCCTTCATGTCCTGATTGAGCCCAATCTCTGCTATACCACTTCCATTTAATGATGGAGTGCTGCTGTGCATGTCCAACTTTATGACTCTGTGGGTCAGACAATACCCAGTTCATGATGGGCAGCTCAGGCCACATGGCGATTTGGTGGCCCATGTTTAGGCGTTCAGTCTCTGCTAAAGCCCAGTAACAAGGCAAAATCTGTTTCTCTAAAGGAGAGTAGTTATCTGAAGAGGATGGCAGGGCTTTGCTCCAAAATCCCAAGGGTCTGCGTTGCAATTCACCAATAGAATCCAAACAGCATCTTAATCTGCTACAGACAATTCAAGCACCATTGTATCAGCCAGATCATATGGCTTAAGTGGCAGAGCAGCCTGAACCTGTTGTAGAGCCTATTGTTGCTCTGGACCCCACTCAAAACCAGCAGCTTCCAAGACACTTGAAAAGTAGACCACAGCAACACACCCAAATTAGGGATATGTTGCCTCCAAAATCCAAAGAGGCCCACCAGATGTTGTGCCTCCTTTTTATTTGTGGGGGAAGGCAGATACAATAACTTATCCTTCACTTTAATAGGATTATCTTGACATGCCCCACACCATTGGACCCCTAGAAATTTCACTGTGGTGGATGGTGCCTGAATTTTTGTTGGGTTAATTTCCCAACCTCTAGCATGTATATGTCTCACCAATAAGTCAAGAGTCATCGATACTTCTTTACTAGGTCCAATCAGCATAATGTCATCAATATAACGGACCAGTGTGATGTCATGTGGAAAGGAAAGGAGATCAAGATCCCTATAGACTTAATTATGACATAGAGCTTCGAAGTTGATATACCCCTGAGGAAGCACTGTGAGAGTATATTTTTGGCCTTTCCAGCTGAAGGCAAACTGCTTCTGATGGTCCTTTGAAATTGGTATTGAGAAAAAGGCATTGGCCAGATCAATAGCTGCATACCAAGTACCAGGAGATGTACTAATTTGCTCAAGCAGTGAAACCACAACAGGAACAGCAGCTGCAAGTGGAGCCACCACCTGATTAAGTTTATAATAATCTACTGTCATTCTCCAAGATCCATCTGTTTTTTGCACAGGCCAAATAGATGAATTAAATGGGCATGTGGTGGGAATCACCACCCCTGCATCCTTCAAGTCCTTGATGGTGGCAGTAATCTCTGCAACCCCTCCAGGAATGTGGTATTGCTTTTGATTTACTATTTTTCTAGGTAGACACAGTTCTAATGGCTTCCTCTTGGCTTTTCCTACATAATAGACCTTACTCCACATGTGAGGGAATCAATGTGGGAATTCTGGCAATTGCTCAGTAGATTTATTTCAATTATGCATTCTGGAACTGGGGAAATCACTACAGGATGGATTCTGGGACCCATTGGACCCACTGTGAGATTCACTTTAGCTAAGACTCCATCAATAACTTTACCTCCATATACCCCCACTCTTACTGGTGGGCCACAATGACTTTTGGTCTCCTGGAATTAGTGACAGTTCAGAGCCAGTGTCCAGTAATTCCCAAAAAGTCTGATTATTTTATTTTCCCCAGTGAACAGTCACTCTTGCAAAAGGCCTCAGATCCCTTTTGGGAAGGCTAGGAGAAAGACTGACAATATAAATTTTTGTTAATGTAATGGGGTCCTTCCTCAAGGGGACCTGGCCTCTCCTTCATTCAAGGGGTTGTGGGTCTATAAACTGACTCAAATATGGGAATTGATTGAGAGGCCATTACTCTGTATTTTGGTGATTCAATCTAGGCTGGTGCTCATGTAACCTAGAATTCTATCTATACAGATCAAGTAAATATTTAGTAGGTTTGTCATGTATTTCACTACTAGAAACACCATGCCTAAATAGCCAATGCCATAATTCCACGTGAGTCAGAGTATTCTGATTACTGTTTTGACTCTACTGCCCATTATGGTAACTACACACACCTTGCCTTTGTCGATTAACTGCTGCCACTCGGCCCCTACTACCATAGGGTGGGGTCCAATCAGCCCATCATAGTAAGTGTCTTAGTTCAATTAAGGCAGTTCCCACTGTCAAATCTGGCTTACATAAAATAGCAATCACAGCAGACTTCAAGGATTCTGGAGCTCCCCTCATAAATTTATTCCTCACCAGCATGCTGAAAGGTGTGTCCTCTGGACACTCCATTTCTGGATCTAGGGGTCTAATCTGATAAATCCATTCTAACAGGCCAATTTCTCTAAGCCTCTGGATATCTTCTACATTATACCAAGTCAAGTCTGGTACTTCAACTTGACTTAAGGTAGGCTGCCACATAAGCCATACTTCAGTAAGCCAACCAAATAAACAATTAGATCCACTCCTAACCTCTTGAGCTGAAGCATTGAATGAAGAAGACATACTTAGTGGGCCTAAGACAATAAACTCAGACTGATCCAATGTTATGTTCCTTGCATCACTATCCCACAACCTCAGTAGCCATTCCCATACATATTCTCTAGGTTTCTGTCTGTACATGTTAGCAAAATCAAGTAGGTCTTTTCAGGTGTAGTGTACCACCTCCTCAGTCACACTTTGTATTTTACCTTTTGGGGCTCGCTTGGACTTAACTTTAGTTATCGGTCTAGCAGCAACAACGAGTCATTGGGAAAGTTGCTGAAAACATTCATGGTATTTACTTCAGGAAATGACACAGCAGGAACAGTTGGGTTAATCCTATCAGATTGAAGTGAAAGGGATAATGGTTTTATAATAATCCCTTCAGATGGGAGGGATTCAACAGAACTTACAGGCTCCATATCTTTATCTTCTTATCTGCCCATATGTCCCCATTCCAGATTTCAGGATCCCATTTTTTTCCCAGTCAATGCCCTCTCTTTAACTTCAGACACCATTCTGGGTTGGCAATTCAATTGGCATTGCAATTCAGCCACCCTTACAATAAGATTCTGGGTTTGGTTTTTGGCAATATCAGCTGCTACCAGAAGAAATAAGGCTTTCTTTCAGAGCACAACCGGAAATATTGAGGTCTTTTATGTGGTGCTTGAGCTATGACACAGCAGCCCTGAACTCAGCTCACTCTTTCTCCACTTAGTCTAGTGTGAATGGAACCAACCAACCAGCTTCCTTATACTCCTCATGCTGGCAAAATTGCAGAAAAATATCAAATATGTGATCACCTAAAACCTCGCTTCTCAAAAGTATTTGATCTAATGGTGGTGCTATTTTGCATATTATTGTTGCCACCTCATGCCACTGATTAGCAGGGCCCTCTTTACTAATGGAGGCAGAGTCACCAATGCCTTTACAATTAATCAAATTGGAGAACCAAAACAGAATTGGAAAGAACAAATTTAAGAAGCCCATCTTTATGATTTTGTCTCTCTAGACCCACTCCCTGTACCAAATGTGTTAATCTGGGTTCTGTCAAGAAGCAAAACCAGTAAAGCTTATATATACATATAGAGAAAAAGAAATTTCTCTTAGTAAAATGGCTCACACACTTATAGAAGCTGGCAGGTCCCAAGTTCTTGGATCAAACGTCAAGCTGGAGGTTTTTCCTGACTCACGCAGCTGCAGGGGCTGAAGAGCTCAAGTTTGGCAGGCACTATACTAGCTGTTGACTCCAATGAATAATGAATCCAAGATCTCCAGGCCCAATGGTGGATCGTTCTCTTATGAACAGTTGTAGGCAGCACAACAGGATCTCGATCCACAGAAGAGTGTCTCTTTTCCCAGGACATCCATAAATATATTGGAAGCAGTCCATACCCCTAGAGAAACTCCCTTTCAAGGGATTGGCTGCTCAAAATATATACATCTGATCCCATCATGGGAATAACCCATATCCCAACTGCTTAAACCACATAGAATTGTCGTCCAGCCAAGTTGACACACAGCTCCAACTATCACAGTATGGAAGGGAATATTCTTTGTTAGTAACCAGAGGTGGGGAGGAGAGGGGAGAGAACACTGCTAGACAAGTAGAGAGAAGTGTTTATTTGGGTGAAGGGAAGGACAATGTACCAAATGTGAGTAATGAACATGATGGCATCAAGGAAGTGGAAGACACAGAGAGGTGCATGGGAGGTATAGACAACAAAGATGAGCCCTTTTGCACATAAAGTACAGTGATGGCAAACTTTGATCTATGGGTGGATAGATGGGTGGACAGGCTGAATGATTAGGTATGCCTCTGGAGGAAGGAGTGTACCCATGATCATTTATAGGATTGGCAAACAATGTTTCTGCAGGTGTATTTATATGTTGTATAAGAATTTCTAGGTATGTAGTAGAGCTGACAGGGACAAGGTTATAGTCATTTCTTGGCCTAAGTGCCCATGAATGGAGGAATGGAGAACCAAATTATGATACATACACACAATAGAATACTATGCAACATTAAAGAATAATGCAGAATCTGCAAAACACCTCATAACTTGGATGAACTTGGAGGACATTATTCTCAGTGAAATAAGTCAATCACAGAAGGACAAATATTGTATTAGTTTACTATTGTAAAAAGTCAAGGAAAGGTTTACATATGGAAGGAAACATTCTTTGTTAGTTACCAGGGATGGAAGGAGAAGGAAGGAAAAATTGCTAGATAAGAGAGGAGTATTGATTTTGGTGAAGGAAAAAGCAATATACCCAAAGCGAGTCACAAAAGCAATAACACTAAAGAAAAGGAAGACACAGAGAGTTGCAAAAGAGGTGCAAACTACAAAGATAAACACTTTTCCTTTCACATTACTGTATTATCGGTAATAACAAACATTAAGTTATAGGTAGATACATAGGTAGACATATTGAATGATCAGGTATCTCTTGGCAATAGGGAATATTCCCATGACCATAGATAAGTTTTGAAGATTGTATTTCTACATATTTATTTGTATGTGCTATAAGAATCTCCACATATAGAATAGAGTTAACAAGGGATGAAGTTATGATAACTTCTTAGCCACAGCCAAACACATTGAAGGAGTGAGTTCTTGGGACCGTGGGCTCTGGACCACGGTCATGGAGGACAACAAGCTCAATTGGCATAGCATACTATACAGAAACATTGTTCTACATTCTACTTTGGTGACGTGATTGCAGTATTAAAAGCTTGCAAGCAGCCATCTAAGATGCAATAATTTGTCTCTCTTAGTCTGGAGCAAAGACGAGTGAAGAAAATCAAAGATACATTGTGAGATTTCAAAATGGAGGCTCATCAGTAATCAGCATGCTATTTCCCTCTAGCATCTTAGTGCTTGAAAAACTAGGTACAACAGTTTGAATAAGGGATTTTGGTGGTCTGAACAGCTCACTGAATCAGAGTGCACCTAACATAGAAGAGCAGAATTAGAGGAAAGGCACAGGGAGATTATTTAAGGAAGAGCGACCCGGCGGAGAACGGAT
This sequence comes from Orycteropus afer afer, assembly GCF_000298275.1. NCBI lineage: Eukaryota > Metazoa > Chordata > Mammalia > Tubulidentata > Orycteropodidae > Orycteropus > Orycteropus afer. Next base: position 988,311 of record NW_006922306.1, on the reverse strand, counting down.
GGGCAGCCGAGAGAGGCCATTGGAAAATTCCCCGGGGAACTCACTGACTGGCAGGTGAGGCTGGCCACCTGAGATCTCTGTGAGCCAAGGAAGAAGACACCCTATATCAGCATACCAGTGACCACACCAACATCCCAGCAAACAGCCCCAAGATCTACCTTCAACCCCTGATTTTATTGGTAACTTGGGATGGCTAGATGGAAACGGGCATGTGCAGCACCACGGAAACCCAAGCAGAGAACTCACTGGTGCTCCAGGAAGGTGAGCTCTCTCCCCCCTAAGTGGGTCACTGAGTGGGCTTGGATCAGCTTTGGAGACATTGAGAGGTCTGTGGTTGTCTTGTCACTGATATCGGGACCACAGATCACTAGTGGGCACTCTCCCGACTCCAGCACAGCTGAAATTGTGTGCATCTTTGGAGCCACAGGAGGGCAGTATCACAGAAAATCTCCTGAGTCATTCGCAGTCTGGGAGGATTGTGCCAGCACAGTGAGCAGACGGGGTGGAGAGAGAGCAATCTGTGGCTGAGTGTGGTCCTAGGAATTTGCCTTGGATCAGCTTTTTGGTGACAAAGGGCCTCAGAAGCGGGGTCTGTGAGTGTACCTGAGCCTGGCAGAAAGTGGCAACTCCCTAACAACAGGAATTTTTCCTGAAATTGAACCACAGACTTGTAAATAACAGTAGATCATCAGGGATCCAGGTGAGTAGAGGGAACCCAGGCAGGCTCAAAGCAGCAGGACGGGAGAGCAGGAGAAGGGGGATTAAAAGGCCCAGGAACCCGGACAGAGGAACAGTCATCCACTGGGATCCAGGTGAGGAGAGAGAACCCAGGCACACCCAAACCAGCAGGGTGCGAGAGTGGGAGAAAGGGGATTAAAAGGCCCAGGAACCCAGACAGAGGAGGAGTTAACCCCAGGGACCCAGGTAAGGTGGTATGAGAGGTTTCTAACAGGGAGACAAACTTGTCTGTCATTTTGTCCTACCATGGTGACATGTTGATGTGAGTTTTGAGGCTGAGACACTGGTGTTTCAAACACAGTGGGATGCACATGGGGCACAGATATCAGCCCAGTTTACAGACTGAGACAGACTAGGAAGAAGGAAGAGGCCATCCACTTCTCAAATAATTGGCCAGGGAAAACCTTTTGAAGTGAGTTTTGAGGCTGAGCCACTGGTGTTTCTAAC
>NW_006922306.1:986020-986864 GCF_000298275.1 Orycteropus afer afer | reverse complement strand
AATTGGCCAGGGAAAACCTTTTGAATAGCTAAGAAACACTGTCTGATAAATTACCAGGCAACTTTATGAATAGTCTGGTTAAGTTAGAAGGCTCTCAAAATAGGACTGGGAAAGAGCTGCATCATCAGAGTAAACCCAGCCTTACTCATTTGGGTAAGGTAAATATTTCGAGACCTCCATTTGCTGATGTAGCACCACTCAAATGGAAGAAAAACAGCTGCAGAGATCCATTAATCATCAGAATATGGAATGTATGAAGTATGAATCTTGGAAAATGGAAAGTTGTCAAAAATGAAATGGAACGCATAAAGATTGATATCCTCTGCATTAGTGAGCTGAAATGGACTGGTTTTGGCCATTTTGAATCAGAGAACCATATGATCTACTATGACGGGAATGACAGTTTGAAAAGGAATGGTGTGGCTTTATCATCACAAAGGATGTTTCAAGATCTGTCCTGAAGTACAATGCTGTCAGTGATAAGATAATATCCATACGCCTACAAGGGAGACCTGTTAATATGACTATTATTCAAATTTATGCACCAACCACCAAAGCCAAAGATGAGGAAACTGAAGATTTTTATCAACATCTGCAGTCTGAAATTGATGGAACATGCAATCAGGATGTGTTAATTATCACTGGTGACTGGAATGCAAAGGTTGGAAACAAAGAAAAATCACCAGTAGTTGGGAAATTTGGCCTTGGTGACAGAAATAATGCTGGAACTTGCATGGTAAAATTTTGCAAAACCAATGATTTGCTCATTGCAAACACCTTTTTTCAACAACATAAATGGTGGCTCTACACATGGATTCACCAGATGGAACACACAGGAATCAGA
>NW_006922306.1:983292-984460 GCF_000298275.1 Orycteropus afer afer | reverse complement strand
GTTGTCAGAAGGGACCATTCCCTGGAGAAGGATGTCATGCTTGGTAGGGTGGAGGGTCGACAAAAGAGGGGAAAGCTTTTAACGAGATGGATTGTCACAGAGGCTGTGATGATGGGCTGAAGTATAGCAGGGATCATGTAGCTGGCACGGGATTGGGCAGTGCTTCGTTCTGCTGTGCATGGGGTTGCTATGAGTCGAAAATGACTCAATGGCACCTAACAACAACAACAACAACAACATCAATAACAGCTTATTCAAAGCCCTAGAAACTGACCCTAGCAACACCAAGCTTTCCTTCTTCTGCTCTCACCTTCTCCACCAATAACTTCACTCATTAAATAGAAGAAACCATATATAGCCAATTACCATAACCCCCCACCCCCGGTTTGAACTCTAACAGATATCCACATTCTACACAGTGATTCCACCATCACAAAGAAAACAGCAGAGGGACCCACCATACCAGAATCAATAATAAAAAAAAAATACACCAGCTTCACCTTTTCAAAATATTAAACCATAAAACCAAGGCAAAACAAATCAACACATAACCAGCTGTTAAAGACAACCTCCAAATGTCTAGGAAACAACAGGCAACCTCAAAAAAAAAAAAAAAAACAGGACCAGGCATTAGAAGCAAAACCACAAATGAAAGTCTCATTATACATGGAGGAAGAGGAGGCAATAGAATTTATCTGAGAAGGAATTTAGAAGATATGTTTATAGACTATACAAAAGCCTAAGGAAACCCCAAACAGAAACAAGGAGAACACAGACAGTTCCCTGGAGGAATTCAGGAAAATCATTGAGGAACACAATATTAAGATTAATGCACAATCAGAACTCATACAAAAACAGCAGTTAGAAATGCAGAAAATATCTATTGAAATGCAAACCATGAGCACCAAAATGGCACAACTATGCAACACAACAGAAGCTCAAGAAAGCAGATTAGAACTGGCTGAAGACCACATATCCCAACTAGAAGACTAATCCCTGGACATTAGCCTGTATGAAGAAAAATCAGAACAAAGATTTAAGAGAAATGAAGACAGCCTAAGAATTATATGTGATGACATGAGATGAAACAATATAAGACTCATTGGAATTCCAGAACAAGAAGAGGTGAAAAAGACCACCTAGAAAATTGTGGAAGCCCTTCCAGCAG
>NW_006922306.1:981643-982181 GCF_000298275.1 Orycteropus afer afer | reverse complement strand
GCATTATTCTAAAAATGTAGAGATAAGAATATACTCCAAGGTAACCAAAGAGAAGAGTAACAATTCTTCTAAGCAAATCCAGAAGGGAGGAAAACATACGGGCTTAATAAACACAAAACCAACTATAAAGAAGGAAAGGAAGAAAGCATTAGCCAACAAACTGAACTCAGCACAGAAATATACATGGACCAAGCAATCACCAACAACACGACAAAAAAAACCACAATAGAATGATACCAATCAACTCATACCTATCACTAATTACACTCAATGTGAATGGACTAAATGCACCTATCAAGAGAGAGTGGAGACTGAATAAGAAAAGAACACTCATTGATATGCTGCCTACAAGAGACACACCTTAGACACAAAGATAAAAACAAATTAAGAGTTAAAAAATGGAAAAGAATATACCAAGCCAAAGGAAATGAAAAAAGGGCAGGGGTAGCAATTATGATTTCTGATAAAATGGACATTAAGGTGAAAAACATCTTAAGAGACAAGGATGGGCATTATATGATGCTGAAAGGGTCAATTG
>NW_006922306.1:978976-979681 GCF_000298275.1 Orycteropus afer afer | reverse complement strand
ATTAAAACTATCTCTATTTGCAGATGATATGATACTATACATAGAAAATCCAAGGGACTCGATAAAAAGACTACTGGAACTAATAGAGAGGTTCAGCAAAGTGGCAGGATACAAGATTAATATACAAAAATCAGTTGGATTTCTCTACACCAACAAGGACTCCTCTGATAAAGAAATAAGGGAAACCATACCATTCACTATAGCTACGAAAAAGATAAAATATCTAGGAATAAACCTCACAAGAGACACAAAAGACCTATACAGAGAAAACTATAAAACACTGCTACAAGGGACAACAAGGGTACTACATAAATGGAGGAAACTGCCTTGTTCATGGATAGGTAGACTAAACATTGTGAAAATGTCAATACTACCTAAAGAAATTCTATACATTTAATGCAATCCCGATCCAGATTTCAACAAAATTTTTTAAGGACATGGAAAAACTAATTATAATTTCAATATGGAAGGGAAAGAGACCTCGAATAAGCAGAGTACTTCTTAAGAAGAAAAACAAAGTGGGAGGTCTCACACTCCCAGATCTTAAGAAGAATTATATCACCTCAGTAGTCAAAACAGCATGGTACAATGACAGATAGATAGATAGACCAATGGAACAGAATCAAAAGTCCAGATGTAGACCCATCCATCTATGGACAACTGATCTTTTAAAAGGCCCAAAGCCTATTAAAAGCCTCTTTAACA
>NW_006922306.1:975606-977311 GCF_000298275.1 Orycteropus afer afer | reverse complement strand
CAGAGTAATCCCTCACAGACATCCCAACACTATGGGAGAGAGATCCAATAGAGCTACTACCTCAGGACCATAGTACTAGGGTACACCAGACTCAACTGGCACAACAAAATACATAAAAGCATCACAACAAAATACATAAAAGCGTTGCTCCACATCCTACCTTGGTGAGTAGCGACTGGGGTCTTAAAAGTTTTCAAGCAGCCATCTAGGATGCAGCTAATGGTCTCCTAGCATCGGAAGTGAAGAAGAATGCATACACACACACACACACACACAAAATAGCATTTAGAAGCAATCAGTCCTAGGATATGATGGCCCTTGAGACCAGAAGAACCAGATGGTGCTTGGCTACCAAAGCCAGCCACTCAGGAAATGATCAAATCTGGAGATCCTGGATAAAGTGGGAGGGAAAACGTGGAACAAAATCCAAAAACTCAATAATGACCAGAATTACTGGTCAGATGAAGTATGGTGAGACTCCCAATACCATGGCCCTGAAATACATTAGGTGCCTGGAATAAAACTCACCTCCAGAGGCGGGCTTTCAGTCCAATGGTTAGCGAGATGTACACGCAGACCACTCAACCCAGGATGCTGCACCCACACACTCAATGGTAATACATGCCCTAAAGCAATAAACCATGGGACACCAGAGGACCAACATTCAAACTGAGGAAATGCAGGACAAACAGGAGTGCATAATTATGAGGGGCACATGGGAAGTGTTGCAGGTTAGGGAGGGGAGGAGACTGGGTTAGGGTTGGACATGGCGAATGGGGAATGAAACTAAATGTACATGTGACTTTGAATGTAAAACAAGCTCTTAAAATAAAAAATAATAATTTTTTAAAATAGAATATATCCAAATTCAAACAAACAAACAAAAAAAGAGCAAAGATGCATTGAAACAATTAGTCCAAGGGGACTAGTGGACCATGTGAACCTCAGCCTGCATGACCCTGAGACTAGAAGAGGTAGATGGTGCCTGGCTACCACTGTCAACCACTTGGTTCTTGTTGTTGCTGTTGTTGTGTGCCCTCGAGTTGGACCTGATTCATAGCGACCCCTCCTTGGGTTTCTGAGGCAGTATCACTATGGAAATAGATTGCCCCATCTTCCTTCTGAGGAGTGGCTGGTGGATTTGAACCAGCAGCCTTCTGGTTGTCAGTCCTATGCTACCAGATAGGAAATCCTTGGTAGAGTGGGAGAAAAATGTGGAGCAAAACTGAAAATCATAAAAAAGAACAGACTTACTGGTCTGATAGCGACTAGTGAGAGCCCTTACTATGGACCCTAGTCACCCTTCAGGCCTGGGATTAAACTCACTTCTGTGGCATCCAGCCAAGCAATAGACAAGCGTATAAAGATGTGAACCATGGGAGATCAGAAGGGCAGTATTTGCACAGGGAGATAGCTCAGAGGCCTTGAATGCATAGGAAATAAGGACACAGGGAAAGGTAACCACAGGGAACAATTGGGAAGAGAGTTACATGATGGGGATTGCAATTAATCTCATGAAACACAATATGTATGAACTGTTGTATGGAAGATGAATTTGCTGTGTAAATTTTCACCCAAATCTCCATAAAAAATAAAATTAAAATAATGAAGGTGAAATAAGGAGATATATATATATATATGTTGTTGTTGTTGTTATGTGCCGTCGAGTCGGCCCCGACTCATAGCGACCCCTCCTTGGGTTTCC
>NW_006922306.1:971671-975501 GCF_000298275.1 Orycteropus afer afer | reverse complement strand
GGGTTTGAACCGCCAGCCTTCTGGTTAGCAGTCAAGTGCTTTAGCCACTATGCTACCAGAGCTCCTATACACACACACACACACACACATACACACACACATATATATAACTGGAACCCTCATACACTGCTGGAGGGATTGTAAAATGATACCTCTGTGAAAAGCAGGATGGTGCTTAAGAAGCTGGAAATAGAAATAACAGTGGTTCTATTACTAGGTATATATCCTACAGAAATGAAAGGCATGACATGGACAGATATATGCACACCCACGCTCATCATAGCGTTATTTACAGTAGCAAACAATGGAAGCAACCTAAGTGCCCATCAATGGAGGGATGGATAAATGATCTATGGCACATACACACAATGTGATACTATGCAATGTTAATGAATAACTATGAGTCTAGGAAATACCTCATAACATGGATGAACCTAGAGGATATTAATATGCTGAGTGAAATTAGTCAATCACAAAAAGATATTTATTGTATGAGAACCATACTGTAAAAGTTAAGAACAGGTTTGCACACAGGAAAAATCATTTTTTGAATTTTATTAGGAGTAGGAGGAAGGAGCTCTGGTGCCATAGTGCCTAAGGCATTTGACTGCTAACCAGAAGGCTGATGGTTCAGACCAGCCAGCCACTCTGGAGTACAATAGATAGTAATATATATAGTATAGAACATATAAAATTATATACCAAATCAAACTCACTGCCATTGAGTAGATTCCAACTCATAGAGACCCCCTTTGGGTTTCTGAGGCAGTAAATCTTTATGGAAGTAAATTGCACAGTCTTCTTTCTGTGGAGTGGCTGGTGGGTTTTACAGTAGTGTTCTTATACAATAGATATCTTTTTGTGATTGACTGATTTCACTTAGCATATTAATGTCCTTTAGGTTTATCCATGTTATGAGGTATTTCCTAGATTCATAGTTATTCATTAACATTGCATAGTATCACATTAGGAGCTCTAGTGGTGTAGTGCCTAAGACATTTGACTGCTAATCAGAAGGCTGGTGGTTCAAACCCACTAGCCACTCCTCAGAAGGAAGATTGGGCAATCTACTTCCATAGTGATACTGCCAAGGAGGGGGTCACTATGATTCAGATCCAACTTAATGGCAGAGAGTTTTTGTTTGTTTGTTTTTGAGTATCACATTGTATGTATGTGCCATAGATGGGTTTATTCATCCTTCCTTTGATGGGCACTTAGCTTGTTTCCATTTTTTTCAGATGTTTTTCATATGTTTGTTTTTTCAGATGTTTTTCCATTTTTTGCTGTTGTAAATAATGCTGTGATGAACATGGGTGTGCGTATATCTGTCCATGTCATGCTTTTCATTTCTCTAGGATATATACCTAGTAATGGGATCACTGTTATTTCTATTTCCAACTTCTTAAGGAAGCACCATACTGCTTTTCACAGAGGTACGATTTTACAATCCCACCAGCAGTGTATGAGGGTTTCAGTCTCTCCACATCCTTGCCAGCACTTGCAGTTTTCTATTTTTTTGAATTTTGCTGTTAATGCTAGGGTGAGATGCTATCTCATTGTTGTTTTGATTCACATCTCTCTAATGGCTAAAGATCATGAACATTTCTTCATGTATTTGTTAGCTGCCTGAATGTCTTCTTTGATGAAGTGCCTGTTCATGTCCTCTGCCCGTATTTGAATTGGATTGCTTGTCTTTTTTTTTTGTTGTTGTGTTTAAGTTTACTGTAATTTTAGAAGTTAGTTCCTTTTCTGATATATCATTGCCGAAAAATTCTTCTCCAATCTTGAGAAGTCTGTAGGTTGTCTTTTTACTCTTTTATTACAGTCTTTTGATGGGTGTAGTGTTTATTTTTTAGGAGGTCATAGCCTTCTAGTTTGTCTTTTATTGTTTGTGTGTTTTTAGTTATGTTTGATAGTGTATTTATGGCATGTATTAGGGCTGCTAAGTTTGCCCCTATTTTTTCTTTGATGATCTTTATAGGTTTAGGTTTTATAGTTTGGTCTTTGAGCCATCTTAAATTAGTTTTTGTATATGGTGTGAGATATACATGCTGTTTCATTTTTCTGTAAATGGATGTCCAATAGTACAAATGTCAGGACTATTGGTTGATAATGTTTATTTCATGTGTTTTGGCCTTTGTCAGGGCTCTGCTGTCCATAAAAGGATGGATTAACTCCTGGGCTCTCAATTCTGTTCCATTGGTCTATGTGTCTGTCATTGTACCAATACCAGACTGTGTATAGTAGGTTTTGAGATTGGAGAGTGTGAGAGCTCCTACTTTGTTCTCTTTCTTCAGTTGTGTTTTGCTTATCCGGAGCCTCTTTCCTTTCCATATAACTTGGATCAATGTTGCATTATATCTGTAGACTGCTTTGGGTTATACTATAATTTTTATAATGTTAAGTCTTCCTACTCATGAGCATGGTATATTCTTCCATTTACGTAGGCCCCTTTTGGTTTCCTGTAGTGTTTTGTAGTTTTCTTTGTATAGGTTTTTCCTGTCTCTGGTTAGATTTATTCCTAAGTCCTTCCCCTTTTGGGTGGCTATTGAAAATATTATTTTCCTGATTTCCTTTTCAGAGTTCTCTTTTTTTAATGTAGAGGAAGCCTACTGAATTTTGTATGTTGATCTTCTACACTGACACTTTACTAAAATCTTCTATTAGTTTCAGATGTTTTCTTATTTAGTCTCTAATATTTTCTATGTATAGGATCATGTCATTTGCATGTAGAGATAGTTTTACTTCTTTGTCAATTTGGATCTCTTTATTTCCCTTTCTTGCCTTAATGCCTGGGCCAGGGCTTCCAATACAATGTTGAATAAACAAACAAACAAAAAAAACCTCACTGCCATCAAGTCTGATCTGACTCTCAGCGACCCCTCCTTGGGTTTCTGAGGCAGTATCACTATGGAAGTAGATTGCCCAACCTTCCTTCCGAGGATTGGCTGGTGGGATTGAACCACCAGCCTTTTGGTTAACAGTCAAATGCCTAAGGCACTACACTACCAGAGCTGTGATAAAGTCCATCCTTGTCTGCTTCCCATTCACAAGGGGAATGTTTTCAGTCTCTCTCCATTGAGAATAATACTTGCTTTTTATTTTGTGTAAATCCAAACAAACCTACTGCCATAGAGGTGATTCTGACTCATGTGATCCCCATAGGGTTTCCAAGGATGTAAATCTTTACATAGGCAGCCTACCTCATATTTCTCCCATGGGGATGCTGGTGGGGTCAAAGTTCTGACCTTTTAGTTAGCAGCTAAATTCTTCTTTTGCTGAACTTTTTGGTTTTCTTAAATCAAGAATTGGTGTTAGATTTTGTCAAATACCCTTTCTGCATTCATTCTTATGATCATGTGGCTCTTTTCCTTTGTTTTGTTTATGTGTGGATTACATTGATTGTTTTTCTAATGTTTAGCCAAACTTGCATACCTGGTATGAATCCCACTTGGTCATGGTACATTATTATTTTTTTATATGTTGGAGTCTATTCTCTAGTACTTTGTTGAGAATTTTTGCATCTATGGTCATAAGGGATATTTGTCTATAGTTTTCTATTTTTTTTTTAACTTTTTGTTTGTCTCATACACTTTGTTTTTATTTATTTTATTTATTATTTTTTTTAACTTTTATTTTTGCAGTGTTCCCTCCCCACCCCTCCTATCCCTGGTAGCTAACAAAGAAAGTTTCCTTCCATATATAAACCTTTCCTAGACTTTTTACAATAATGAGCTAATACACTATTTGTCCTTCTGTGATTGACTTATTTCACTCAGCATAATGTTCTTCAAGTTCACCCACATTATGTGGTTGTGATAGTTGAAGAT
>NW_006922306.1:970305-971186 GCF_000298275.1 Orycteropus afer afer | reverse complement strand
ACTTTGCTGGTTTTTGTGTTTCTCTAGAGAACCCAATCCAACACAGTGGTGTTTTGCAGATTCTACATTATTTTTCTCTGTTGCATAGCATTCCATTGTGTGTGTAATTTTCTTTGTTAGTGATATCTTTTCCTGGTTTTGGTATCCAGGTTATGCTTGCTTCATAAATCTTTTTGTTTCCTTTATTTTGGTGACTGCAGACTTTTTTGGTTGTTGTTCTTTTTCTAATAGTTAAAGATGTTGGGTTAAGGTGTTGATTTTCATTCTTTCCTCTATTTTGATGTGTGCATTTATTGCTATAAATTGTCCTCTGATCACTGTTTTTGCTGTGTTCCAACGATTTTGATGTTTTGTTTTCATTCTTGCTTCAGGAATTTTTTAATTTCATTTTTTATTTATTCTATTTCCCAGTAGTTTTTAAAGAGGGTGTTATTCATTTTCCATGTATTTGAGTCTTTTTCCCCCTTGATCTTCCTCTTGTTTATTTCTCATTTTATAGCATTGTGATCTGAGAAGATGCTTTGCAGTATTTCAATGTTTTTAAATTATTAAGGCTTTCTTTGTATGCTAACATATGATCTATTCTGGAGAAAGTTCCATGGGCACTGGAAAAAGAATGTATATTGTATTATTGTTGGATGGAGTGTTCTGTATGACCTTTGAAGTCTAGTTGGTTGATTGTGTTGCTGAGAGCCTCTGTATCTTTGCTGAGTTTCTTTCTAGATGTTCTGCCCTTAACTGAAAGTGGTGTATTAAAATCCTCTATTATTATTGTGGAGTTGTCTGTTTCTCTTCTCAATTCTGTTAAAGTTTGATTTATATACTTTGGGTATCTTACATTGCATGCATATTTATTATGGTTATGTCCTCTTAATCATTAT
>NW_006922306.1:968245-969648 GCF_000298275.1 Orycteropus afer afer | reverse complement strand
CTCAGCAACCCAAGGAGGGGTCACTATGAGTCAGGTCCGACTTGACAGCACACAACAACAACAACAACATATCTGGATTGATTTCCAAGTCATATTGTCTTGTGCCGTTATTGTGTGTTGTCGGATCTGGGTCCAAAGGATTCCCTTTACCATTTCTTTAAAGGTTAGTGTAGTTTATGCAAATTATCTTAATTTCTGTTTATCTGGGAATGTCCTAATTTCACCATTTATTTGAGGGACAATTTTGCTGGGCATATAATTCTTGGCTGGCATTTCTCCCCACACCTTTTAGGGTTTTACATGTGTCATCCCATTCCTTTCTTGCCTGTGTGGTTTTTGGAGAGAAATCCGAGACTGTTTTTATTGTGTTTCCTGAGCAATTTTCACCAGTATTTTTTCTTTGTCTTGGTTTTGAAGAGTTGGATTATTATATTTCTTGGTGATTTCCTTTTGGGATATGTTCTATTATGGACTAATCGAGCTTCTTCCATATTTACCTTCTCCTCTTTCATCACTATCGTGAAATTTTTTTTCAACAAATCCTTGACAATTTTATTTATTATTATTATTTCATTGTGATTTGGGTGCAAACTTAAAAAGCAGATTCATTTTACTCTCAACAGTTCATACATATTTTATTTTATGGCACTGATTATAATCCAAAATGAACAGCTCTCCTCTATCTCCTCCCTGTGACTACCCTTTCCCTGTGTCCTTCTTATCTATACATTCCTGATTGTCTGGTTTTCCCCCTATGCAAATGTTGCCTTTCTGATCTCTCATGGTTGACTTATCTAAGGGATGCATTTATTTGGGGTAGGTGGGTGCATGTCCCTGGGGTAAGTGTTGTTCTTGTAGGCTTTTATGCTATTTGGCTGAGAGATAATCCGTGGAATTGAGTCCAGTTCCAGGCCCAAAGTATAACCTGGGGCTATAGCCTTGGAGGTTTCACCAGTCTCTATCCAACCAGTAATTCTAGTCATTTTCCTGTTTTTGAATTTTGTTCTACAGTTTTTCCCCTATTCTATCTAATCTATTCCATCTAATTGTCTATCATAGTACCAATAGCACATTATTTTGACTACTGTGGCTATATAGTAGGTTTTGAGATCTGGGAGTGTGGGACCTCCTACTTTGTTCTTCTTCTTCAGTAGTGCTTTACCTTTCCAAGGTCTCTTTCCTTTCCATATAAAGTTACTGATTGGTTTTTCCATGTCTCTAAAGAATGTTGATGAAATCTAGATTGGGATTTGTTGAGTGTATAGAATGCTTTGGGTAGTGTTCTGGTTACCTAGTGCCACTCTGACAAGAATATACCACAAATGGGATAGTTTAAACAAACAGATGTTTATTCTTACAATTTGGAGGCTTTAAGTCCAAGTTCAAAGTGCCAGGCTCTAGGG
>NW_006922306.1:966402-967830 GCF_000298275.1 Orycteropus afer afer | reverse complement strand
ATATTCAGTCTTCCTATCTGTAAACATGGAATATTCTTCCATTTATGTAGGACTCTTGCAGTTTCTTGTAGTAGTGTTTTTTAATTTTCTTTGTATAGGCCTTTTTGAGACCCTGGTAAGGTATATTCTTAAGTATTTAATCTTTTTGGTAGCTATTATAAAAGGTACTGCTTTCCTTATTTCCTTTTCAGAGGCCTCTTTGTTGATGTAGAGGGATCCAACTTATTTTTGTATGCTGATCTTGTATCTTGCTACTTTGCTGAGTCTTTCTATTAGTTCCAATGGTTTTCTTGCTAAGTCTCTCGGGTTTTCTATGTATGTCATCATGTCATCTGCAATTAGAGATAGTTTTACTTCTTCTTTGCAAATTTAGATGACTTTTATTACTCTTTCTTGCTTTATTACCCTGGCTAGGACTTCTAATACAATATTAAATAGAACTGGTGATAGAGGGCATCCTTATCTGATTGCCATTCACAAGAGCAAAACTTTGAGTCTTTCTCCATTGAGAATAATGTTGACTATTGGTTTTGCATATATGTCATTTATTATATTGAGAAATTTCTCTTTTTTTCCTATTTTATTTTTAATCAGGAATGGGTGTTGGATTTTACCAACTGCCTTCTCCCCATCAACTGATATGATCATATGGCTCTTTTCCTTTGTTTTATTTATGGGATAGATTACATTGATTGCTTTTCTAATGTTGAACCATCTGTGCATACCTGGTATAAATCCCACTTGGTCATGGTGTATTATTTCTTTCACATGATGTTAGATCCTCTTGGCTAGGATTTTGTTGAAAATTGTTGTGTCTATATTAATGAGGGACATTGGTCTGTAGTTTTCCTTTTTATTGTTGTCTTTGCCTGATTTTAGCATGAGGGTTATGCTTACTTCATAGAATGAGTTTGGGAGTATTCCATCATTTTCTGTTATGGAATAGGTTGAGTAGTATAGGTGTCAGGTCTTCTCAGAACGTTTTATAGAATTCTCTAGTGAAGCCATATGGACCAGGAATTTTTGTGTGGGCAATTTTTTATAACCCGCACAGTTACTCCTTTTATGGATCTGATAAAGTGTTCTATCTCAGACTGTGTTAATTTAGGTAAGTCTTCTGTTTCTAGAAATTTGTCTATCTCGTTGAGGTTTTCAAATATATTGGAGTATAGTTCTTCATAATATTCTGTTACTATCTTTTTTATTTCAGGTGGGTCTGTTGTGTTGTTTCCCATTTCATTTATTATTCAGGTTATTTGTATCTTCTTTCTTTTCCCTTGTTAAATATGCCAATGATTTATCAATTTTATTAATCTTTTTTTTAAAATTTTATTTTGATTTGGGTGAAGATTTACAGAGTAAATTCACTTTTCATACAGCAGTTCACATATACTTTATCACATGTCATTGACCAAAATTTACAATGCA
>NW_006922306.1:961046-962068 GCF_000298275.1 Orycteropus afer afer | reverse complement strand
TTTATTTCTCCTCTGACCTTTATTATTCCCTTTCTCCTGGAGACTGGAGGTTTCTTTTGTTGGTTTTTTTTTTCCCCTAACTGTTGGAGTTGTTAAGGTTAATTTTCATTCTTTCTTCTTTTTTAATATATGCATTTATTGCTAAAAAATGACTTATGAGTACTGCCTTTGCTGTGCCCAAAAAATTTAGCTAAGTTGTATTTTCATTCTCATTTGTTTCTAGGAATTTTTTATTTAACACTTTATTTATTCTGTTACCCAGTAGTTCTTAAGAAGTGTATTCTTCAGTATCCATGTATTTTACTTATTTCCTTGGTCTTCCTCTTACTGATTATGAATTTTATATCATTGTGATCTGAGAAGATACTTTGTAGTATTTCAGGGTTTTTTTTAAAGTTTTATTGAGACTTGTTTTGTGGCCTAACATATGGTCTATTCTGTAGAATGATCCACGTGTAATAGTGAAGAATGTGCATTATGTTTTTGTTGGGTTGAGTGCTCCGTATATGTCTATGAGGTAGAGTTGTGTGATTATGTTCTTGAGTTCTTCTGTATCTTTGTAGAGTTTTGTTTTTGTAGTTGTTCTGTCCTTCATAAATATTGGTTTATTAAAGTCTGCTACTGTTGTAAAATTGCCTGTTTCTCCTTTCAATTCAGTTCATGCTTGCTTTGTGTAATTTGGAGCTCTTTCCTTGGGTATATAGATATGTATTATGGTAATGTCCTTTTGGTAAATTGACTATTTTGACATCATATAATGCCCTACATTGTCCCTTATGCTGCTTTTCAACTTTAAGTCTACTTGATCAGAAATTTATATTGCCACTCCCTCTCTTTTATAGGTTGCCATTAGCTTAATATATATTTTTCCATTCTTGATTTTTAATTTATTTTTATATTTGTGTTTAAAGTGGGTCTCTTGTTGGCAACATATTGATGGGTCTTCTTTTCCTATCCAATCTGCCACTCTCTTTCTCTTGACTGGTGCATTTAATCCATTCACATTCAGCATCATTAATGAG
>NW_006922306.1:959628-960447 GCF_000298275.1 Orycteropus afer afer | reverse complement strand
TATTCCTTCTATTTGCTTTGTTGTTGGTGTCATTTGCAGATTGACTCCTCTATTTCTCAATTTCCATTTTTGTAAGCTTATTTTAGTTTTGAGAGTTCTTCTGCATTGGTTTCTAAGTGATTGTGTCAACTGTCTTGATTTTAATTTGCTGTTTTTTATTAGAAGTACTCCTTTTAGCACTTTTTTTTAGGGTTGCTCTGGCTTTTACAAATTCCCTTTATTCATTTTTGTCTGGCAAGGTCTTAATTTCACTCTCATATCTGAGGGACAGTTTAGCTGGATATATAATTCTTGGTTGGTTATTCTTTGCCTCCAAGATTTTGTAAATGCTATCCCATTGCCTTGTTGCCTCCATGACATCTGCTGATAAATCAGAGTATGGTCTTATTAGTTGCCCTTTGTAATTAACATTTCATTTTTCCTCAGCTGCTATCAAGATTCTTTGTATTTTGTTTGGATAGCTTGATTATGATATGCCTTGGTGACTTTCTCTTGGGGGTCTATACTGTATGGGGTTTGTTGAGCTTCTTGGATGCATGTCTTTTCCTCTTTTATGATAAAAGGAAGTTTTCTGATAACAAGTCTTTGACAATTTTCACAAACTTTTTTTTTTTTTTTTGCCTCTTTTTGTTCTGAGATTCCAGTCAGGAATATGTTATTTCTTTTCATGTCATCCCATATGACTCTTAAATTTTCTTCATTTTTCTTCATTCTTTGTTCTGATTTTTCTTCCTAAAAGCTCCTGTCAAGGAATTTGTTTTAATTGTCTATTTACTTTTTCATTTTGCTCTTGACTTTCCTGAATTCTTCAAGGGTGTT
>NW_006922306.1:955970-959129 GCF_000298275.1 Orycteropus afer afer | reverse complement strand
GGGTTTAAACTGCTAGCCTTCTGGTTAGCAGTCAAGTGTCTTAGGCACTGTGCTATCAGAGCCCATTCTGTTGTTGTTGCTGTTATGTGCCGTTGAATTGGACCCAACTCATAGCAACCCCTCCTTGGGTTTCCCAGGCAGTATCACTATGGAAGAAGATTGCCCCATTTTCCTTCCAAGGAGTGGCTGGTAGGATTGAACCTTCAGCCTTCTGGTTACCAGCCAAGTATCTTAGACCCTACACTACCAGAGCTCCCACCACAGCCTACACACACACATACACACACATGAGCTCTGGTAGGGAATAAGGAAAAAGTGTATAAGAAAAAGAAAAAAATGAGGGAATGAGTAGGATAAAACCTTGGATAAATGAAAGAAGAAGAAGTGGTAGAGGGGTAAAATAAAGAGATAGAAAGGGGAAAATTGTGCAAAAGAAAAGTAGAAAAATAAAGGGAGGATATGGCAGTTGAAGGGGGACTTTTCTAGTTATGGTCATCTGGCGACCCTGGGAACAAGAAGTTGGAAAACATTTGCTCATCCACCATAGTGTGCACCCATGTAGGTGAAAGGAGATTGGCATAAGATGTCACCTCCAAGAGAGAAGGCTTTATGTGCTTGTCTTTTGTGCTTAGTGTGAGATAGATCAGCCAGTGATGTAGGCATGAGAAAAGAACAGCTGGAGCCCTTGGGTCTTTTTGGAATATTTTGCTGTTGGGTAGTGTTTGGTCATCAATCAAAGCTCTGTAGCTGAAATCCACCAGCCACCCACAGGAGAAAGGGCAGCCCACCTCTTCAGTGATCCATAAGTCCAAAAACCCCAGGAGGCTATTCCATTTCTTCCCGAAAATGGTTGCTAAGAGTTGAAATTTACCCCACAGCAGAGGGTCTTGTTTGGATCCTGGTTTATTCAGGTAGAGTTCTTCTTTCCTTTCCCTTAGTTCCTCTTCAACTCTGAGGCACCTTAACCTGCAGGAGGTCTGATCTGCTTCTTTGTCAAATCTTCTCATGTGTAGCTTTAGTTCACCGGGAAATCCTCCTACTCTGTCTACCCTGTAGCTTTAACACCTGTCAGTTCCATGAATTTTTTTTCCTCTTCATACCCCTTTGTGTTTATAATTGCTCCTCTTTGAGCCAGTCCAGTCCACCCCTAGTTACTGATCTCACTCTACTTCCTGTCTTCACTCAATCTCACACTTTATCTTCTCATTAGAAGCTCATAACTCCAAGATCATTGTTATTTTATTTTATTTTTTTTTTATCTGTTTCACTGAGTTTCTCTAACTCTATATTGAAGACGGTTAGGCTGGGGTCTGTTGGTAGGACACCATCTTCCAATTTTATTATTATTATTATTATTTTCTCTTCCTGTGGTGCAATTCCAATCACCTGTAAGTTATTGCTCTTCATGGTGTCCCACATAATTTTTAGGTCTTCATTTTCATTCTTTTCTCTGAATTTTCCTTTAAAAGATTAGTATAAAGGACTTTGGGCAAGATGGCAGAATAGACAAACAAGATACATAGACCCTCTGTAACAAAGAAATGAGAAACCAATTGAAAACAATACAGAAGACAATGCTGGAATACTGAGCTTTGAATGGAGGGATAAAGAAGTGGGTTAAATACCAAACAGTAGAAGAAACTGAATGACAACAGTGAATAAGGAGAAAAAAGGAGCTGCAGACTTCCAGCTGTCTTGAGGGTGCAGCCATTTTAAATATATATAACCAATTCTTATTGGCTCTGCTCACCAAGGACAACATGGGCAAAGACTGCACTGGTGATTGACAACCAGAAAGGAAAACATTAAAGGAGACAAAGCTGTGGACTGCCAGTTGTCCTGAGGTTGCAGCCATTTTGAATATTTGAAAGTGGTATTCTGATATGGACAGCAACCTAAGAATAGGCTTTGCTTGCTGGAGACAGCAAAAGCAACCACACTGCAGGCTGACAACTAGAAAACTGTGATATTCCCATGGTTATTCTTATATCTCACACACTCCTGGTGAACAGAGATGTGGCTTTCCACCACCTCCATCCATCTTCTTGACAACCAGGAATTCCATCCTGGTGTGTGGTCTGACAGAGCCTAGGTGCCCTGCCCCACCCCCTTTCAGTTTTCTTTGTTTTAAAATTATTCCTTTCTTCTTCCCCCTTTCTTCCTATTTATTTTTCTCTCTTTATCTTCCTTGGATCTTGTTTGGTTTTCATTCTTCCCTTTTCCTGGCTCCCTTCTTTTTTTCTTTCTTTTCTTCTTTTGGGTCTTCCCACCCCTTCTTCTTCCTTTTGAAGTTTTCCCATTTTTTCTTTACTGTTCTTTTACTCTTTACTTTTATTCTTTTCCCTGATTCCTCTATCCTCAGATATTCTGAGTTTTTCTTCTGTTTCTCATTCCTTTTCTTTTGTATTTTTAAAATATATATATTTTAACATTTTTCTTCTCATTTGTTGCCCTTATTTATTTATTTATTTATTGTGATTTGGGTGAAAATATACAGAGCAAATTCACTTTCCATACAGCAGTTCACATATACTCTGTCTCATGACATTGACCAAAATTTACCACAATGCAACAGCTCCCCTCCCACTTCCCCACAATAGATACCTCTTCCCTGTGTCCATCCTCCATGCATTCCTGCCCCCTGGGCTGTCTTCCTGTGCATAAGCAGCCTTTCTTTCTCAAATGATTGTTCTCTCCAAGGAGTGTATCTACCTCAGGTAAATGTTCGACTCATACGCCAGTCTTTTGTTTGGCTGGAAGACACAGGTGTGGGTTCAATTCCAGACCTGAAGGGCATCTAGAGGCCATAGTCTCAGTGGTTCGAACAGGCTCTGTCAAACCAGCAAAACTGGTCCCCCCCTCCTTATTTTCTCCAATGATTTTGAATTGTGTTCCACATTGTTCTCCCTTACTACCAAAGATCTCCTACATAGATCCCCTTCCAAGTGGATAACAGTGGTAGCCGGGCACCATCTAGTTCTTCGGATCTCATAGTCATATAACCTGCAGATCGGATGGTGTACCAGTCGCTAGGACTAAATGTTTCCATGACTTTTTGGTTTTCTTCATTCATCTTTGCTCTCAATGAGGAGAGACCCATCGCTGCATCTAGATGGCACCTTGCTAGCTTTTAAAATCCTAGCCGATACTCACCAAAGT
>NW_006922306.1:951845-952400 GCF_000298275.1 Orycteropus afer afer | reverse complement strand
ATTTATGTATTTTGGGGCTCTTTCATTGGGTCCATAGATATTTACTATGGTTGTATCTTCTTGTTTAATTGATCCCTTAAACATTATATAATGTCCTTCCTTGTCTCGTATGGTGGTTTTGTCTTAAATTCAATTTGATCAGAAATTAATATTCTCACTCCTGCTCTCTTACAGTCGCCATTTGCTTGATATATCTTTTTCCAACCTTTGATTTTTAGTCTATATTTGTCTTTATCTCTAAGGTGTGTCTCTCATAGGCAGCATATTCATGAGTTTTATTTTCTTATCCAATCTGCAACTCTCTGTCTCTTGAGTGGTGCATTTAATCCATTAACATTCAATATAATTATTGACAAGTATGAATTGCTTCCTTTTGTTTTGTTATGTGGTTTTTCATGGTGTCCCTGGTTTCTTTGTTCCATATTATTTTCTGTACTGAGCTCATTATGTTTATGAATGCTGTTATCATTTCCTTTGTTGCTGTTGTTTTAGTATTTGCTGAGTATTTGTGCTTGTCCTCTTTTTTTATTGTGATGTGAAGGTTTATCATTTTTC
>NW_006922306.1:948310-951080 GCF_000298275.1 Orycteropus afer afer | reverse complement strand
ATGATGATATGTCTTGGTGATTTTCTTTTGGGGTCTATCCTGTTCAGGGTTCATTGGACTTCCTGAATGGATATATTGTCATCTTTCATCATATCAGGAAAGTTCTCCTCCAGCAAATCTTGGAAAATTTTCTCAGTGGTTTTGTTTTTCTCTTCCTGTTCTGGAATTCCAATGACACGTAGGTTATCCTTTTTGATGGTATCCCACATGAACCTTAGTCTTTCTTCATTTTGTTTTGATTTTTTTTTTCTGATTGCTCCCTTTCCAAAGAAGTATCCAGGTATTTGTCTTCATTCTCATTAATTCTGTCTTCCATCACATCAATTCTACTCCTTTGTCCTTCCAATTTGTTATCTATTTCTGACAATTTAGTATTAATCTTCTGGATTTCTATCTGTAGATTTAGAGTCATTTCTAATTTTTCATTGATTTTGTCATTTTGCTTTTGTATTTTCTTCCGAAATTCTTCTAAGTTTTTTTCTGTGTTTTCTTTGGTCTGTCTCTCAATCCTTTGAAGATACCTGAAAATAATTCTTTTGAATTCCTTATCAGAGAGTTCTAGTGCTGCTTCTTCCTCAGTGATGTGTTCTGGGTCTGTATCCTGCTCCTTTGTTTTGATCCCTTTATCTTACTTCTTTGTGTAGACTGTGAGGGTGTGTTGTCTCCAAGGCATTGTGGCATTGTATTTAGATCTATGTTAACTGTTTGTGAAGAGCAGCCAAGGATGATTCAGGCTCTTCTTGGTGGTTTTTTATCATCGGCCATTGGTGGAGATGGAGGTGGTGGCTCTTGCTCAGTAAGTTAATTTGCAGGAGGTGTGGATGTAGCTGTGTCTTATGGGGACTGTTGCTGTCTCCCTCTCAGTTAGACAAAAATTTCAACTGAATAACCATCAAAAAAAGCAACTGGACAAAAAAAAATACACCATGTAATCACACAAGAAGAGTAACCAAAAAAGAGAAAAAGAAGAAGAAAAAATAAGAAAACCTGCACTATCTTGGGATACTAAGAGAAAAAAAGTAGAGAAGGAGACTAATGAAGAAAAAATGGGAAAATAGAAAAACAAAATCAAGGAATGGGGTTAACCATGAGAAGAAAGAAAAAAGAACAACCTTTTGCAATCAGGAACAGGGAAAAAAAAAAGCTGAAATCTACGACCTGGCAGGGGAAAAATAAAGAATAATAGTAAAAAGGACAAACGTATTAATAATAATAATAGTTTGAAAACAGACAAAAGCAAGCAAACTAATAACCCAAAAAAAGAAAAAGAAAAAGAAAAAAAATCATGGGAGGGCAGGGCAGGGCACCTAGGCTCTGTCAGATCACGCAGACTGGGATGGAGTGCCTGTGGTCCCAGAAGGTGGATGGGAGTTGGGGATGGGCACAACTCCATTCACCAAGCAGGTGTGGAGTAATAGAGTAATAAGGGGAATGTCGCACCTTTTCAGTCGTCCAAGTCCGGAATGCCCTTGGGGTTACTGGCAAGCAGAATCTGTTCTTAAGCCCCTGG
Organism: Orycteropus afer afer; assembly: GCF_000298275.1. Taxonomy (NCBI): domain Eukaryota; kingdom Metazoa; phylum Chordata; class Mammalia; order Tubulidentata; family Orycteropodidae; genus Orycteropus; species Orycteropus afer. The sequence continues at coordinate 949,570 of NW_006922306.1, read as the reverse complement.
AATCTGGGAGAGCACTGTCTCTTTAAATATCCAAAATGATCAAGCCACTTATAAACATTCAAAATGGCTGCACCCTCCAGAGAGGCAAAAATCTACAGCTCAGCCTGCCCTGCTCTTCACTGCTTCTCCTTTTATTCACCAGCCTCTGGAGCAGTCCTCCATGCAGTCCCTGGCTAGGTTAATTCATAAGTACTACCAGACTCAGCACTCTCCAAGCTGTTGGTGCCGAGCCATCAGTATTGCTAAGGATCGCTGCCAGACTGCAGCTCCCTGTTGCCCTTTTTTAAAAGAATGTAATTGTTACTCTTTGTTTATGTGGTTTGTCTTTTTTGTTCTCTTGTTCAATTTTTTTGGGGGTACTTTTTTATTTTCTTTCTTCTTTTTTTTTTTTATCTGAGTGGGAGATAGCAACTGTTCCCACCCAACACAATCATACCTGCCCCACTTGCTTCTGCACCAACTGACCAATGAGAGAAGGTGGCAAATACAAGCTCAGCTCACCTTCAACTGCTTCTTACAAGCAGCTAACAGAGATCTGTGCACACAGTCTCATTCTCTATCACACCAGGAGATAAATGGTGAGTGCCTACATGCTACCAACTAGTGAATAGAGTAGTGCAGTACCCTGTTCACCCAGATATATCAAAACAAAATAGAGGAAAAAATATTGTCAAAAATCACACTAACATAAATGACAAATTAAACTAAAATACAACATCACAATGTCTCAGATACAAGTGACCATCTAGTCCACAAAAAGAAGCAAAATAAAGTGATACAAACAAAGGACCAGGAAATAGACTCAGAAAATGTACCAGAGGAAAAAGGAGTATTGGAACTCCTTGATAAGAATTCAAAAGAATTGTATTGTTACTTTAAAAGTTAAGGAAAGGTTTATCTATGGAAGGAAATTTTCTCTGTTGTTAACCAGGGATGGGAGGGGAGGGGAGGGAATGCTGTTAGATAGATAAAGATAAGTATGGATTTGGGTGAAGAGAAGGGTAATGTACTAAATGTGAGTGGCCAATATGGCAGCTTTGAGGATCAGAAAGACACAGAGAGGTACGTGGGAGGTACAAACAACAAATATGAACCCTTTTGTACATACAGTACTGCATTGTCAGTGAAGGCAAACATGGGTATATGGGTGGACAGGCTGAACGATTAGGTATGTCTATGAAAGAGGGAGTGTATCCAAGAACATATATAGGTTTGGCAGACAATGGTCCTATAAGTTTATGTGAATGATCAGAATTCCCA
>NW_006922306.1:945795-947175 GCF_000298275.1 Orycteropus afer afer | reverse complement strand
GAATTAATGAGATTGAAGACAAATAGCTCAATACTACTTTGTTAAGTTATCAATCACACCAAAGATCAATATAAATACAAGAAAGCCTAAGATTCATGTGGGCAGCCATCAAGAGGAATAACCTATTTGTGATGAGAATTCCAAAACAGGAAGAAACAAATAAAACCACAGAGAAAATTGTTGAAGGTTTGTTGGGAGAGAATTTTCCTAATATAATGAAAGGCGAGAAGATATCTATTCAAGAACTTCAGCAAACCCGAACAGGATACACTCCAAAAGAAAATCACCAAAATATATCATAAACAAATCACCAAAACCAAAGACAAAGGAAGAATCCTGAAAGCAGCACAAGAAAAAAAAAAAGTTACCTACAAAGGGCAACCAATAAGACTCAGGTCTGATTTCTTGGCAAAACCCATGCAAGAGAGAAGGCAATGGGATGGTATATATAAAACCCTGAAAGAAACAAAATTCCAACCAAAAATTATATACCCAGCAAAATTGTCCCTCAAATTTTATGGTGCAAAAGGACATTTCCAGATAAACACAAATTCAGGAAATTTGTTAAAACCAGACCAACCTTACAACAGATGCTAAAGGAAGTCCTTCAGACATTGAACCAAACACACCACAACATACTAAAATCTTTGGGACACAATAAAAAGAGTGATCACACAACAGTTTATAGCAATAGATGCACACATCAAAAAAGAAGAACCAAAATCAACACCTTAACCCAACATCTCTTACAAGTAGAAAAAGAGTATCAAAATGCCTATAGTCATCAGAAGAAAAGAAATAATAAAGATCCAAGCAGTAATTAATGAAACAAAAAATAAACAATAGAAAAACTCAACAAGACTAGGAGTTGATTCTTTGAAAAGATTAAGAAAATCGACAAATCACTAGCAAACTTAACAAAGAAAAAGAAGGTGAAGATGCAAATAGTACGAATAAGGAATGAAATGGGAGATGGCACAACAGAACCAAAAGAAGTAAAAAGAATAATATCAAGATACTACGATGAACTGTACTTCAACAAATTTGAAAACCTACAAGAAATGGCAGAGCTCTGGTAGCATAGGGCCTAAGACACTTGACTGCTAACCAGAAGGCTGGTGGTTCAAACCCACCAGCCACTCCTTGGAAGGTTGAGCAAACTACTTCTGTAGTAATACTGCTTTGGAAACCCAAGAAGGAGCCACTATGAGTCAGGTCTGACTCGACAGTACATAATAATAAGAAGAAGAAATGGACAGATTTCTAGAAATACACTTGTTTTTGTTATGTGCCGTCGAGTCAGCCCTGACTCATAGCGACCCCTCCTTGGGTTTCTGAGGCAGTATCACTACGGAAGTAGGATTGCCCAACCTTCCTTCC
>NW_006922306.1:942313-945070 GCF_000298275.1 Orycteropus afer afer | reverse complement strand
AAAAGACAAACCACCAACATTATCCTTAACAGAGAGAAACTGAAACCATTCTCTTTGCTAACATGAACCAGAGAAGGAAGTCCTCTATCTCCACTTCTAATAAACATTGGATTGGAAGTCCTAGTCAGAGAAATAAGGCAAGAAAGGAAAATAAAAGGCATGAAAATTTGTTAGGAAGAAGTAAAACTATCCCTATTTGCATGTGATATGATCTTATACATAGAAAATTCAAGAGACTCAGGAAGAAAACAACTAGAACTTATTGAAAGATTTATTATAGTGACAGGATACAAGATCAACATATAAAATCAGTTGGATTCCTCTACACCAGCAAAGAGGTCACTGAAATGGAATTAAGGAAATCAATACCATTTTACAGTAGCTACCAAAAATATAAAATACTTGGTAATAAATCTTTCTATGAACACAAAAGACCTATACAAAGAAAACTACAAAACACTACTTCAAGAAACTATAAGATATCTACAGAAATGGAAGAACATACCATGCTCATGAATTGGAAGACTGAACATTGTGAATATACAAATACTACCGAAAGCCATCTATACATTCAGTGCAACCTCAATCCATATTCCATCAACATGGAAAGCAATCACTAATTTTATATGGAAATGAAAGAGACCCCAGCTAAGGAAAGCACTATTGAAGAAGAAGAAGAAGGTAAGTGGTGTTGCACTCCCAGATTTCAAAACCTACTATACATCCACAGTAGTCAAAATAGCCTGGCATTGTTGCAAGGACAGACATATAGACAGACCAATGGAACAGAATTGAGAATTCAGAGCTACGGTAGCATAGTGCCTAACACACTTGAATGCTAACCAGAAGGCTAGCAGTTCAAACCCACCAGCCACTCCTTGGAAGGAAGGTTGGGCAATCTACTTCTGTAGTGATACCACCTCGGAAACCCAAGGAGAGGTCACTATGAGTTGGGTCGGACTCGATGGCACATAATAACAACATTTGTGGTTAGCTGATCTTTGACAAATGGCCAAAGTCCGTTAAATGGAGAAGAGATAGTCTCTTTAACAGTGTTGGCAATGCTGGATATTCATTTGCAGAAAAAAATGAAACAAGACCCATACCTCACACTTTAAACTAAAACTAACTCTCAGTGGTTCAAAGACTGAAATGTGAAACCTAAAACTATGAAGTTCATCAAAGTGAAAATAGGGGTAAACTTGGGGGCCCTAATTTATGACATAAATAGACTAAAAGTATCACCCAAAACACACAAACAGCAGAAGATAAACTATATGATTAGGGCCTTCTAAAAATTAAATTCTTGGTGATTCAAACTGGAGTCTCTTCAGTAATCACCACGTTATTTCCTTCTAGCATCTTAGTGCTTGAAAAACTAGGTACAGTAGTTTGAATTAGGGATTTTTGGTGCTCTGAACAGCTCACTGAATCAGAGTGCACCAAACACTGAGGAGTAGAATTAGAGGAAAGGCACAGGGAAAGAAAGAAGACCCAGTGGAAAGTGGACAGGTAGCTGAGAAAGGCCATTAGAAACTTCCCTGGGAGAGTGACTGGTGGGCAAGAATGGCCACCTGAGACCTCCCTGGGTCAAGGCAGAACACACCCCATATCAGCATACCAGCAACCACACCAACATACCAGCAAACATCCCAAGGATCTACCTTCAGCACTTGATTTTATTGGTAACTTAGGTCGGCTAGGTGCAAACGGGCACACGCAGCACCACTGAAACCCACCAGAGAGCTCATTGGTGCTCCAGGAGAGTGAAATTAAGGGACTTTGTGAAAACCAGAGCAACCCTACAAGAAATGCTTAAGGAAGTCCTTCCAATAGGCAACCTGCAACAGAGATCAACCAAGCCAAGATACATGTCATGAACACTAAAACAAAAGCAGAAATAGATACTCAAAATAAGACCATAAAACATTGTACCTTAAAAACCAGGGAACTCAATCAGCACACAACAGTAACTAAACTATCAGAGGGAGTAAAACTTCTAGATACAGACCCTAAAATGGAGAGGAAAACAGGACAATGTCTTCACAGAAAGCACTGTTCTAAAAATGTAGAGACAAGAATATACTCCAAGGTAACCACAGAGAAAAGTAATCATTCTAAGCAAATCCAGAAGGAAGGAAAATATAAGTGTTTAATAAGCACAAAACCAACAATAAAGAAGGAAAGGGAGAAAGCATTAGCCAACAAACTGAACTCAGCACAGAAATGTATATGGACCAAGGAAACACCAAAAATGACAAAAAACACAATAGGAAGATAGCAATCAATTAATACCTATCACTAATTACACTCAATGTGAATGGACTAAATGCACCTACCAAGAGAAAGAGAGTGGCAGACTGGATAAGAAAAGAAGACACATCGATATGCTGCCTACAAGAGACCCAAATTAGGCAAAAAGACAAAAACAAATTAAGAGTTATGGGATGGAAAAGAATTTACCCAGCCAATGGAAACCAAAAACGGGCAGGAGTAGCAATATTGATTTCTGATAAAATAGACATGAAGGTGAAAAACATCTTAAAAGACAATGAGGGACATTATATGATGCTGAAAGTGTCAATTGACAAAGAAGATGTTACAATAGTAAATATTTATGCACCCAATGAAAGTGCTCCAAAATATGTGAAGCAAATATTAACTGAATTAAAAGGGATAATAGACAACTCTACAATACTAGTAGGAGACTTTAACACACCATTTTCAAGGAGGGACAGGTCAACTGGAAAAAAACTC
>NW_006922306.1:939728-941728 GCF_000298275.1 Orycteropus afer afer | reverse complement strand
AAAAAAAAAAAAAAGAGAGAAAATCAACAAAACAAAGAGCTGGTTCTTTGAAAAGATTAATAAAATTGATAAACCTTTGGCAGACCTAACAAAAGAAAAGAAGGAGAAGATCCAAATAACAAGAATTATAAATGAAAAAGTTGTCATCACAACAGAACCAACTGAAATAAAAAAGATACTGACTGAATATTATGAAAAACTGTACACCAATAGATTTGAGAATCTAGAAGAGATGGACAAGTTTCCAGAATCACAATATGTACCTAAATTATCCCATTCAGAAATAGAAAACTTGCACAGACCCATAACAAGGAAAGAAATTGAACAGGTAATAAAAAAAACTTCCCACAAAGAAAAGCCCTGGCTCAGACGGCTTCACTGGAGAATTCTACCAAATATTCAGAGAAGAATTGACACCTATGATACTCAAGCTATTCCAGAACATAGAAAAAGATGAGGTGGGGGTAAGTGAACAGAGGTATACTCTACACCAAAGATAAATTCAGCTGAGGCTAATCTTGCACAGACACCAATGATACAAAATACCTACAGTCCTTACAGAAACAATAGAAGACAGACACAGAGTAATTCCTCACAGACATCAAGACACTATGGGAGAGAGATCCAATACATCTACTGCCTCAGGACCATAGTACTGGGGGACACCAGATTCAATTGGCACAACAAAATACATAAAAGCTTAGCTCCACATCCTACATTGATGAGTAGCGACTGGGGTCTTAAAAGCTTTCAAGCAGACATCTAGGATGCAGCTAATGGTGTGCTAGCATCAGAAGTGAAGAAGAACGCAAAAAGCGGGGGGGGGGGCATTTAGAAGCAATCAGCCCTAAGACATGATGGCCCTCGAGACCAGAAGAACTAGATGGTGCCTGACTACCAATCCCAACCACTCAGGAAAGGATCAAATCTGGAGATCCTGGATAGAGTGAGAGGGAAAACATGGAATATAATCCAAAACTCAATAATGACCAGAATTACTGGTCAGATGAAATCTGGTGAGACTCCCAATAGTATGGCCCTGGAATACATTCTGCACCTGGAATAAAACTCACCCCCAGGGGTGGGCTCTCAGCCCAATAGTTAAAAGATGTACATGCAGACCATTCAACCCAGGATGTTGCACCCACATACTCTATGGTAATACATCCCTTAGAGCAATAGACCATGGGAGACCAGAGGACCAACATTCAAACTGAGGAAATGCAGGACAAACAGGAGTGCATAAATATCAGGGGCACAGGGGGAGGGTTGCAGGGTAAGGAGGGGAGAAGACTGGGTTAGTGTTGGATATGGTGAATGGGGAATGAAACTAAATATACGCATTACGTTGAATGTAAACAAGCTCTTAAAATAAAGAAGAAAAAAATAAAAATTAAATTTTTATTTGCATCAAAAGCCCCCAGGGCTGGGGGTTGCTTTTAGCTTGGGTGTGTCACTTTATTAAGCCTGGGAACAGAGGTAGGCAGGCCCGGGTCTTGGAGGCTGCTTTTTGCTTGGGTGTGGCTCTTTATTGAGGCAGGGGTTTGAGGTAGATGGGCCAGGGGCTTAGAGACTGCTTTTCACTTGGGTGTTGCTCTATATTAAGGGCATGGCTCACAGTATGTGGGCCCAGGGTGAGTGGCAGATTTTCACTTGGAGCAGCTCTTTATTAGCGTGGGGGTCTGAGGTGGAGGGGCCCGGAGTTTGGAGGCTGCTTTTCTCTTGGATGTGGCTCTATATTAGGGCCAGGACCTGAGATAAGCTGGCTCAAGACTTGAAGCTGCTTTTAATTTGGGGAAGCTCTTTACTAAGGCCGGGACCTGAAGTAGGCTGGCCCAGGGCTTGGAGGCTGCTTTCACTTGGGTATGGCTCTATAATAAGGCTGGTACTTGAGGTAGGCAGGCCTGGGGCTGGGTGCTTCCTTTTGTTTGGGAACAGCTCTTTTTTAAGGCCATTGCTTGAGGTAGACAGGTGCAGAGGGGTTAGAAAAAACTAAGGGA
>NW_006922306.1:934781-938598 GCF_000298275.1 Orycteropus afer afer | reverse complement strand
CAGGAGCTTATTATGACCATCAACTACTCATATGCAAGTTCAAGCTGAAGTTGAAGACAATTAAAACAAGTCCATGAGAGCCAAAATATGACCTTGATAATATCCCTCCTGGATTTAGAGACCAGCTAAAGAATAGATCTGATTCATTAACAGCAATGACCAAAAATCAGGGGAATTTTGAGGTGACATCAAGATCATAATCCATGAAGAAAGCAAGAGGTCATTAAAAAGACAGGAAAAGAAGAAAAGACCAAAATGGGTGTCAGAAGAGACTCTGAAACTTGCCCTTGAGTGGAGAATAGCTAAAGCAAATGGGAGAAATGACAAGAGAAAAGAGCTGAACAGAAGATTACAAAGAGCAGCTTGAGCAGACAAAGTCAATCACTATAATGAAATGTGTAAAGACTTGGAGTTAGGAAACCAAAGGGAAAGAACATGGTCAGCATTTCTCAAGTGGAAAGAACTGAGGAAAAAAATTAAGCTTTGAGTTGCAATATTGAAAGATTCTATGGGCAAAATATTGAATGATGCAGGAAGCATCAAAAAAAGATGGAAGGAATACATAGAATCGCTGTACCAAAAAGAATTGGCTGATGTACATCCATTTCAGGAGGTGGCATATGATCAATAACCAATGGTACTAAAGGTAGAATTCGAAGCTGCACTGAGGAATCTGCAAAGAACAAGGCTCCAGGAATTGATGAAATACCAATTGAGATGTTTCAACAAACGGATCCCACACTAGAGGTACTCAGTCAGCAATGCCAAGAGATTTGGAAGACAACTATCTGGCCAAAGGACTGGAAGAGACCCATATTTGTACTCATTCCAAAGAAAGGTGATCCCACAGAATTTGGAAATTATCAAACAACATCATTAATATCACATGCAAGTAAAATCTTACTGAACATAATTCAGAAATGGTTGCAGCAGTACATTGACAGCAAGCTTTCAGAAATGCAAGCTGGATTCAGAAGAGGATATGGAATGAGGGATTTCATTGCTGATGTCAGATGGATCTTAGCTGAAAGCAAAGAATACCAGAAAGATGTTTACTTGTGTTTTATTGACTATGCAAATGCATTTAGTTGTGTGGATAGTAATAAATTGTGGATATATTGAGAGAAGTGGAAATTCTAGAACACTTGATTGTACCCATGAAGAACCTGTACATAGATCAGGAAGCTGTCATTCTAACAAAACAAGAGGATAACACATGGCTCAAAATCAAGATGGGAGTGTGTCAAGGTTATATCGTTTCACCATACTTATGCAATTTGTATGCTGAGCAAATAATCCAAGAAGTTGGATGAAAGGAAGAAGAACATGTCATCAGGATTGGAGAAAGATTCATTAACAACCTACGATACACAGGTGACACAACTTTGCTTGCTGAAAGTGAGGATGACTTGAAGCACTTACTGATTAAGATTGAAGAATACAGTCTGCAGTATAGATTACACCTCAATATATATATTAAAAAAAAAAAAAAGTCCTAACAACTGGTCCAATAAACAGCTTCACAATAAATGGAGAAAAGACTGAAGTTGTCAAGGATTTCATATTACTTTGTTCTACAATCAACACCAATGGAAGCAGCAGTCAAGACATCCAACAATGTATTGCATTGGGCAAATCTGCTACCAAAGACTTCTTTCAAGGGGTGAAGAGCAAAGATGTCTCCTTGAAGACTAAGGTGCACTTAACCCAAGCCATGGTATTTTCAATTGCCTCTTATGCAATTCTTCCAACTGAAGAAGAGTTGATACTTTTGAGTGTGGTGTTGGAGAAGAATGCTACGAGTACCATGGTCTGCTAAAAAGACTAACAGATCTGTTCTGGAAGAAGTGCAGCTGGAATGTTCCTTGGAAACGAAAATGACCAGACTTCATCTCACCTACTTTGGTCATCTTGTCAGAAGGAACTATTCCCTTCTGAGAAGGATATCATGGTTGGTAAAGTGGAAGGTCAACAAAGAAGGGGGAGGCCCTCAACAAGATGGATATATACAGTGGCTTCAACGATGGGCTCAGGTATAGCAAGTATCGTGATGCTGGCACAAGACTGGGCAGTGTTTCATTCTGCTGTACACAGGGTTGCTATGAGTTAGAGATGACTCAATGGTACCTAACAACAACAACAACCACATCAAAAGATTTGTCCAAAAGAGTAAAAGACAAACTATAGATTGGGAAAAAAAATATTCAGAAGTGACACATTTGACAAAAGACTTATCTTTAGAATTTTTAGAAAACTCCAAGATCTCAATATCAAACAAACAAAGAATCCAATTAAAAATGAGCAGACATGAGTTCTGGTAAGATGATGGAATAGGCAGACAAACTACACAGACCCTCTTCAACAAAGAAATGGGGAACCAATAAACACAGATACAGAAGATAATCTTGGAACCCTGAGCTTTAAAAGGAAGGATACAGAAGTGGGTTAGGCACCAACTATTGGAAGAACCTGCATGAAAACTCTGAAAAAGGAAACTAATGGAGCTGCAATCTGTCAGAAATCCTGAAAGCATGGATAGCTTGGATATCGCCAAGTGATGTTAGGATCTAAGAATTAACCTAAAAATTGGCCCTGCTGGCTAGGGGCTGCACAGAGGACTGCACTGGTTGCTTGTGAATAAAAGAGGAAATAACGAAGAGGGAGACGGGCTGATCTGTGGACTTTTGACTTTCCAGAAGGCACAGCCATTTTGAGTGTTTAAAAGTGGTTTGACCATTTTGCATATTTAAAGTGACAGCATTCTCTCAGTTTCCAGGGACCTAAGAATAGGCTCCACTTGGTGGGGATGGCAAGGACATTCCAAAAACAAAGGAGTTGAAAGGTGTGGTATTCCCCTTGTTACTCTTACAACCTACACCCTCTTTGGGAACAGAGGCTGGCCATCCCTCACTCCTACCTACCTTCTGGATTGACAGGAATTCCATCCCAGTCTGTGTGCTCTGACAAAGCCTGGTTGCCCTGCCCCACCCTACTTAGATTTGTTTTCCTTTTTTTTTTTTAGTTTGTTTGTTTTTGTGTGTTTTAAAATAATAATAATAATAATAATTTTTTATGGTCTTTATTATTACTATTGTTTATTCTTCCATTCCCAGGTTCTAGTTTTCTGCTTTTTCTCTCTTCCCTGTTTCTAATTCACATTTTTAAAAATTTCTTTCTCATGGTTCTCCCCGTTCCTCATTTTTCTTTCTGCATTTTTTCCCATTTTTTTCATTCATTACTCTCCTACTCTACCTCTTTTCTCTTATAGCTCCTCTCCAGATATTGCACTTTTTTCCCATGCATGTTTCTGTAGGCTTTTAAAAGTATTTCTTTAAATATTTTCTCTTATTTATTGCCTTTCCTCTCTCTCTCTCTCTTTCTTTTCCTCTCTGTTTTTGGTGATTGTTCCTGTGTGTTTATGTGGGGGTTTTTTCCCTCTGTTTTTAACTTTTTTGATGGTTTTTCAATTTTTGGTTTTGTCTGAGTTGGAGATGATACAACCACACCCACACCTCCTACACCTCTATTTACTGAGTGAGAGCCACAACTTCCTTCTGCACCAACTGGCCAATGATAAATGATCATCAAGAAGAGCCTGACTCTCCCTTAACTGCTCTTAACAACCAGTTAATGGAGTTGTGTGTAGCCACTCTCATTCTCTCTCACAACCACAAGGAGACAGGTGTCAGTGCATAAGTGCTGACAACAAGTGAATGGAAGAACACAGTACCCTGCTTACTCAGATATGTAAAAAAAAAATCAAAAGGAAATGAAAATATTGGGCAAATCATTCCAACATACAATCACCAATTAAATA
>NW_006922306.1:932216-934028 GCF_000298275.1 Orycteropus afer afer | reverse complement strand
AAAACCAAAGACAAAGAAATAATCCTGAAAGCTGCACAGAAAAAGCAAAAAGTTACCTACAAAGGACAACCAATAAGTCTAAGCTTTGAATTTTCAGCAGAAACCACACAACTGAGAAGCCAATGGGATGGTACATATAAAACCCTGAAAGAGAAAATTTTCCAACCAAGAATTATATACCCAGTAAAACTGTCCCTTAAATATGATGGTGAAATTAGGATATTTCCAGATAAGCAGAAATTAAGGGAATTTGTTAAAACCAGACCAACCTTGTTGCTATTGTTATGTGCCGTTGAGTTGGACCTGACTCATAGCGACCCCTCCTTGGGTTTCTGAGGCAATATCACTAGATTGCCCCATCTTCCTTCTGAGGAGTGACTGGTGGGTTTGAACCACCAGCTTTCTGGTTAGCAGTCAATTGCCTTAGGCACTACACTACCAGAGCTCCCAGACCTTAGAGAGATAATAAAAGGTGTCCTTTGAACAGAGAACAAATAGTAGCAAACAACAGCTGAACATTAATACACATGATAACATAATCCAGAAACCAAAACAGCTATGAAAGTATCCAAAGTAAAATAAGCTTACAAGATTGTAAACAGAGAACCAGAGATATCAATTATCAAATGAGGACAACTACAAACAAAAAAGAGGGAAAAAATAATGTAGTCACAAAACTTTTAAATGGTGAAGAAATCAAGAGAGATGCAAAATGGACTGTTCTAAACTGAGGAGAAAATTATAAATCCCAGGGTAACCTCAAAGAAAGATGATAAACCTTCACACAACAAAAAAAGAGGATAAGCACAAATATTTAGCAAATACTAAAACAATAGCAACAAAGGAAATGATAATATGATTCATACACATAATAAGCTCAGCACAGAAAATTATATGGAATGAAGAAACCAGGAATACCATGAAAAAACACAAAACAAAAAGACAGCAACCAAGTCATGTTTGTGCATAATTACATCAAATGTCAATGGATTAAATATACCACTCAAAAGATGGAGAATTACAAACTCATTAAGAAAACATAGCCCATCAGTATGATGTCTACAAGAGACACACCTTAGAGACAAAGACAAAGATAGACTAAAAATCAAAGGTGGGAAAAAGATATATCAAGCTAATAGCAACCAAACAAGATCAGGAGTGGCAATATTAATTTCTGATAAAATTGACTTTAAGACAAAAAACACCATAAGAGACAAGGATGGACATTATATAGGATAAAAAGATCAATTGAACAAGAAGATATAACCATAATAAATATCTATGGACCCAATGAAAGAGCCACAAAATACATAAATCAGACTTTAAAAGAGTTGAAAAGGCTCCACAGTCATGGTAGATGACTCCACAGTCATGGTAGAAGACTTTAATATACCACTTTCAATGAAAGATAGAACAACTGGAAACAAACTCAACAAAGATGCAGAAGAGCTAAACAATACAATCCTCATAGACATCTACAGAACATTGCATCCAACAACATCACAGTATACATTCTTTTCCAGTGCACATGGCACATTTTCTATGATAGACCATAAGTTGGGCCATAAAGCAAGCCTTAATAATAAAGCAGGCCTTAATAAATTAAAAAAATATTGAAATATCGCAAAGTATCTTCTCAGATCACAATGCTTTCAAATTAGAAATCAACAGTAGGAAAACAAACAGAAAAGGAGCAAATACATGGAAAGTGAACAACATGCTCCTTAAGAATGACTGGGTAATAGAAGAAATAAAAAAGTGAATTTAAAAAATTCCTTGAATTAAACGAGAATGAAAACACAACATACCAAA
>NW_006922306.1:904573-909699 GCF_000298275.1 Orycteropus afer afer | reverse complement strand
GGAAGTGGGAGGGGAGCTGTTGCATTGTGGTAAACTGTGGTCAATGACATGAGACAAAGTATATGTAAACTGCTGTATGGAAAGTGAATTTGCTCATTAAATCTTCACCCAAATCACAATAAAAAAAGAAGAAAGAAAAGAAATAGAGTATCCAAATTACAAGAATTATAAATGAAAATGTTGTCACCACAAGTGAACAAACTGAAATAAAAAAGATACTGACAGAATATTATGAAAAACTGAACACCAACAGATTTGAGAACCTAGAAGGAATGGACAAGTTTCTAGAATCACAAGATCTATATAACCAATCCCACTCAAAGATAGAATACTTGAACAGACCTATAACAAAAGAAGAAATTGAACAGGTCATAAAAAAAACTTCCCACAAACTAAAGTCCTGGTCCTGATGGAGTCACTAGAGAATTTTATCAAATATTCAGGGAAGAGTTGACACCTATGCTACTCACGCTATTCCACACCATAGAATAAGTTGGAATACTCCCAAACTCATTTTATGAAGTAAGCATAACAATAATACCAAAACCAGTGAAAGACACCACTAGAAAGGAAAACTACAGACCAATATCTCTCATGAACATAGATGCGAAAATCTTTAACAAAATCTTAGCCAACAGAATCCAACAACATATCAAAAAATTAATACACCCAGTCCAAGTGGGATTCATACCAAGTTTAGAAGGGTGGTTCAACATCAGAAAATCAATCAATGGAATCCACCACATAAACAAAAGAAAAGAACCATATGGTTATATCAATCAATGCAGAAAAGGCATTTGATAAAATCCAATACCCACTCTTGTTCAGAACTCTCAGTAAAATAGGGATAGAAGGGAAATTCCTCAACATAATAAAGTGTATATATGCAAAACCAATGGCCAAAATCATTATTAATGTAGAAAGCCTCAAGGCACTCCCCTTACAAATGGGAACCAGACAGGGATGCCCTCAATCACCACTTCTATTTAACATTGTATTGGAAATTCTGGCCAAGGCAGTAAGGCAAGAAAGAGAAATAAAAGGCATACAAATTAGCAAAGAGGAACTAAAACTATCTCTATTTGCAGATGATGTGATCCTGTACATAGAAAACACAAGGGACTCAATAAAAAACAACTGGAACTAATAGAGAGGTTCAGCAAAGTGACAGGATACAAGATCAACATACAAAAATCAGTTGGATTCCTCTACACCAACAAAGAGTCCTCTGATAAAGACATAAGGGAAACAATACCATTTGCAATAGATTCTGAAAAGATAAAATATCTAGGAATAAACCTCACCAGAGACACAAACGACGTATACAAAGAACATTATAAAACTGCTACAAGAGACAACAAGGGCACTACATAAATGGAAGAACCTACCTTGTTCATGGATAGGTGAACTGAATATTGTGAAAATGTCAATACTACCTATGTTAGACTGGGTTCTCTAGAGAAACAAAACCAGTAAAGCTTACAGAGAGAGAGAGAGAGATTTATCTTAAGAAAATGGCTCACACACTTATAGAACCTGGCAAGTCCAAAGTTCTTGGATTAAAGGTCAGGCTGGAGGCTTTTCCTGACTTACGCAGCTGCAGGGGCTGAGGAGCTCAAGGTTGTCAGGCAGTACACTGGCTGTTGACTCCAACGAATGACAAATCCAAGATCTCCAGGGTGAATTGTGGATTGTTTGCTTAGAGACAGTTGTAGACAGCACAACAGAATCCCAATCCACAGAAGAGTGTCTCTTTTCCCAGGTTGTCCATAAATATACTGGAAGCAGGCCACACTCTTAGGGAAACTCCCTTTCAACAGATTGGCTGCTCAAAACACATTCATCTGATCCCATCATGGGAATAATCACAGCACAACTATTTAAACCACACAGAATTGTGGTCCAGCCAAGTTGACACACAGCTCCAACTATCACACTAACTAAAGCAATCTACACATTTAATGCAATCCTAATCCAGATTCCAACAAAATTTTTTAAGGAATGGAAAACCCAATTACTAATTTCATGTGGAAAGGAAAGAGACATAGGATAAGCAGAGCACTTCTCAAGAAGAAAAGAACTACAATACAGCCATAGTAGTCAAAACAGTGTGGTATTGGTACAATGGTGTCAGATAGATCAATGGAACAGAATCAAAAGTCCA
The DNA here is from genome assembly GCF_000298275.1 of Orycteropus afer afer. Classification (NCBI taxonomy): domain Eukaryota; kingdom Metazoa; phylum Chordata; class Mammalia; order Tubulidentata; family Orycteropodidae; genus Orycteropus; species Orycteropus afer. Next base: position 907,535 of record NW_006922306.1, on the reverse strand, counting down.
GATATAGACCAATCCATCTGTGAACAACTGATCTTTGACAAAGTCTGAAATGCATTAAATGGGGAAGAGACAGCCTCTTTAACAAATGGTGCTGGCAAAACTGGATATCCACTGGCAGAAAAATGAAACAGGACCCATACCTCACTCGGTACACAAAAGTAAACTCAAGCTGGATCAAAGACTTAAATTTGAAACCCTAAACTATAAAATTCGTCAAAGATAAAATAGGTGCAAATCTGGGAGACCTAATTTATGCCATAAATGGACTATCAAACATAACCCAGAATGTGCAGGAGGCGGAAGAGAAGCTAGATGACCGAGAACTTTTAAAAATTAAATTCTTATGTGCATCGAAAGACTTTGTCAAAAGGGCAGAAAGAGAACCTACAGGTTGGGAGAAAATATTTACTTATGACATATCTGATAAAGAACTTATCTCTGAAATCTATAGAAAACTTCAACACCTCAACACCAAAAAGAAAAATAACCCAGTTCACAAATGGGCAAAAAACTCTTCATCAAAGAAGATATACAGGCAGCCAACAAACACATAAGAAATTGCTTGGAATCATTAATCACTAGAGAGATGCAAATCAAAACAAAAATGAGATATCATCTCATCCTAGTAATAACAGGAAAGCTCAATAGGTCAGAAAATAATGAATGCTGGCAAGGTTGCGGAGAGACTGGAACTCTTGTGCACTGCTAGTGGGATTGTAAAATGGTACAACCATTGTGGCAAACAGTATGGCGTTTCCTTAAAATATTGAAAATAGAAGTACCATTTGACCCAGCAATTCTATTACAAGGAATATATCCTAAAGAGGTGAGAGCCCATCAAGTGATGAGTGGATAACCAAATTATGGTACATGCACACAATGGAATATTATGCTACATTAAAAAACAATGAGGGATATGAGAATCATCTCACAATGTGGATGAACCTGGAGGACATTATGCTGAGTGAAATAAGTCAATCATAGAAAGACAAGTACTGTATGAGCCCATTAGTTTAAAAAGACAAAGAAAGGATTTTTTGGGGACATGGAACTCACTTTGTAGGTTACCAGATGGGGAGGGAAAAGGAGGGATTAATTTTGGGCTAGTTGGGGCTCACATGCTGACGTGGGTAAGGGGAGGGATATAGGGAAAGGAACTGTGACCACCAGCATAACATTAGGAAATGGGAGGACACCGAATTGTGCACATAAGTGATAGATGACAGAGGCTAATACCAACCATTGTGTCCACAATACTGCCTTACCATCAACACCAAACACCAGGCTACACATAAACACATAAACACCTGAGAGGATCAGGGGGGGTGGGGTCAGTGAAGAAGAGTATACTCTACACCAAGGATACATTCTGTTGAGGCTAATCTTGCACAGACACCAGTGATACAAAATACCTGCAATCATTACAGAAACAATAGAAGACAGACATAGAGTAATCCCTCACAGACATCAAGACACTATGGGAGAGAGATCCAATAGCTCTACAGGCTGAGGACCATAGTACTGTGGAACACCAGACTCAATTGGCACAACAAAATACATAAAAGCCTTGTTCCACATCCTACATTGGTGAGTAGAAACTGGGGACTCAAAACCTTTTAAGCGGACATCTAAGATGCAGCTAATGGTCTCCTAGTGTGAGAAGTGAAAAAGAATGCAAAAAAAAGGGGGGGGGCATTTGGAAGCAATCAGCCCTAGGACACAATGGCCCTTGAGACCAGAACTAGATGGTGCCCCACTACCAGTGCCAATTAATCTGGAGATCCTGGATAGAGTGTGAGTAAAAACATGGAACAAAATCCAAAAACTCAATGACCAGAATTACTGGTCAGAGGAAGTCTGATGGGACCCCTAATACTAAGGCCCTGGAATACATTCTGTGCCTTGAATAAAACTCACCCCAGGGGCTGGCTGTCAACCCAACAGTTAACAAGATGTACATGCAGACCACTCAACCCAGGATGATGCACCCACATAACACTATGGTAATACATCCTTTAGAGCAATGGACCACGTGGCACCAGAGGACCAACATTCAGGTTGAGGAAATGCAGGACATACAGGAGTGCATAAATATGATGGGCACAGGAGGATGGTTACAGGGTCGGGAGGGGAGGAGACTAGGTTAGGGTTGGACACAGTAAATGGGGAGTGAAACCAAATATACACGTAATGTTGAATGTAAAACAAGCTTTAAAAAAAAAAAGACAGGAAAGGAAGAAAAGACAAAAATGGATTGCAGACAATAACGACTAGAATTACTGGTCAGATGGAGTCTGGTGGGACCCCCAAGACAATAACCTTGGGTTACTCTTTGGGCCTGGGATAAAACTCACTCTCAAGTAATGGCTATCAGACCAGTAGTAAATAAGACTTGCATGCAGAACCCTCAACCCATGGTGATGCACCCACCTACTCTACGGAGATATATCAATGAAAACAGAGTAAACAAAGTGGCAATCAGCCATGGGGCACTAGATGGGCAACACCCACACGGAGGAAAAGCAGGACACACAGGGGTGCATAACTAAGAAGGGAGTGGGGGGGGTACTGGAAAGGGAGAGAAGAGTGAGTTAGGTTTGGGGATGGTAGTTGGGGAGTGAAACCAAATGTACACAAAATGTTGAATGTAAAACAAATTCTGCTCTCTAAATTTGCACCTAAAGCACAATACAAAATAAAAAATGAATAAATAAAAGAAAGTAGCGAGGGGGGAGAGGCAGAGTGACCCTCTGGAGGCAGAAAGAGGCAGGACTACTTCCTGCGAGGAGTGGTGGTGGGGGCTGGCTCAAACCTAAGGAGAGTCTAGAAGAGAGTGGACTCTTTCTGGACCCTTAAGTGGACAAGGTAAGCTGAGGTGCTCATTGTTGTAAGAAAACAAGGTCCTTACCCCTTGTCGTGAAGAGCCAATGATCACAATAGGTTGAAGTGGGAAAGCAAAATA
>NW_006922306.1:890706-904148 GCF_000298275.1 Orycteropus afer afer | reverse complement strand
TCAGCCTTCCACTTCAGCCTTCCACACTCAGATTTAGTGTAGACCCTGTGGGGGCTTCTGAGTTGCAGCTTCAGCTTGCCTGACTGTACAGACCCCTAAGGTTTGGAAAAAAAAAAAAAAAAAAAAAACCTGCTAGAGGTTTGGGACCTAACAGTATTTAATCGGTAGGGTTTAGAGGGGGTTGGACCTGGCTTTTGGGGAAGAAAGGAGGTGGCAGAATTCCCTTTGGGCCACAGAAAGGCTTGATCTGAACTCAATTTGGCCTCAGAAAGGCAGTTGGAACTGCAGAAAGGAGGGATTGAGAAATCACTAAAATGGTATAAGGAAGGGAGCACAACCCAGTTCAAGAGGGAGATAAGAGACAGCAGGACCCTATTCAGGCTGGAAAAGGGGGCAGGACCCGTTTGGAGCCACAGAAAGTGGAGATCCAGACACAGAGAAAGAAGGGGACAGAATCCCTTTTGAATGGCTGAAAGAACCTAGCTCAAGCAGGAGAAAGGAGAGCTGGGACATGGTTCTGATCTGAAGAGGGAAAGGCCAGAACTTGACAGAGTTCAAGAACAAGGACTAACTTACACAGAAGTTTAATACCACTGGATTAGGGGGTGGGATATCCATGTGGCAGAAAGGGCAGGACCTGGAGGGACTTGGAAGACTTAGAAGTGGGGATAAGTGTTGTGGAAGGGATGGTGCAAAGAGATTCTGCAGAGCTCAGGGAGGGGCCCGGTGTTGGGGGAAGTGTTGCATCCAGACTTGATGGCTTTAGGAGTGGGCTGAGGGTGTGGTTGTGACGTGTAGTAAATTACTTAGTGTGGCTTCTCTGGCCATAAGTCTTTGTAAACTCTGTTGTAGAATTTGCTGTGAGCAACTGAGGAGCTTCTGATTGTAAAAGTTATCCACCTGGGGTATTTCTGTTGGGTGCAACAGAAAGCAATGTTCTGGGAGGTTCCTGCTCTCTCTCAAGTGCTTAGAATTCTGATGTTATGATTGGTTGGTTTGGCCACTCTGCTGGGCTCAAAAGGAGGCCTCCTAGAGGCAGAAGAAGTTTCTCTCTGACTGCTGGTTGAGGAAGATGTGCTGCTAAAAGAGACATGCGCTGCTGGGAAAGAGACGCAAGAGACATGCATTGCTGAGTGAGACACCGAGGGACACTCACTATTGGGAGAGAGACTGTGGGCTAGGAGAGAGACTGAGTGCTTTTCCTGAACTTGAATTGTAGCCTGGTGCTTCCCTAATAAACCCCGTAATCTGTGAGTTTTGTGTGGCTGCTGCAGTGAATTATCAGACCCAGGAGAGAGGTGGTGGGTGATTTGGGAGGAATGGTTGGTGAAAGGGCTGGAGGGAAGCAGCATTTCTGGCCTTGCAGGAATAGGCCTTGGGTTACTGATGGTGATTCTGTCTTCCTTTTGTGGGGTTAGAGGAAGTCAGGAGATGTGGCCTCCCTGCCTTTTCAGCAGGTTGAGATGGGCTTTGATAGTGGGATATGAGTGTTTAGGAATGAGCTGTTTAGAGATTGTCTGGTCCACTGAAGCACCTGTGCACTGAGAGCTTTGAAGAAAGGCTTCTGTTGGTAAAGTGGATAAGCTTGAGACAAGAACCTCTGGTTGGTGCGCATACACATTATCAAGTTGTGGTAGCGCTACGGGACATGTGTTGGGTGGGGTCACAGGAAGGAGGCAAAAGGAATTAGTGCTTGGAAACCAGATGGCCTGGGTTCCTAGGTAGGAGAACCCAGACAATGATGGGTTTGGGGACCATAGTTAGGCGAGATCTCCTCCTTCAGGATAGGCTAGAAGTTTGATGAGTGCCCCCCCCATTCTCCCCTGACTCAAGTTCCTTCCTCTCAAGCTCAGCTGTTACCCAATCTCCAAGAGCGATGGATAGGATAAATGACTACGGTTGTAGAATGCTCTAGTTCCAAGTGAATCCTCTTTTCACTCTTAGTAGGCAGTCTCCTCTGTCCTCAGTTCAGCTATTGCTGTTGGATCCCCTACCACCACACACTTGTGTAATTCCTTGCTCAACCTGTCTCAGCCCTCTTCCTCATGGTGGAAGGCAGGGAGAGGGAAACCTCCCTAATTCTATCCCTTGCTCCCTTCTCCTATCCCATTCCAGCATCAGTCATTGTTCAGAGGAAGAGTAGGTTTTTGTGGAGAGGGTGGACTGTAGGGTGGTCAGATGATCCAAAAGATCATAATCATAAGTATGTAGGGCCCTCTGCCTCCCTCTGGGGATCTGGAGCTTCATTTCCCTCCAAATACACAGACAAGACCCCAGAAGAGGACAGTGTCTTGATGATGCATACTTTATTGTTAGCAGCTAAAAACCTCCTGGCCATGGACCCACTAGTTGCCAACTGCCCTAAAAAAAGCAAGAACAAGGAGGCCTCTATTAAGGCTACTACGAAGGCCATATCTACTGTTTCTCCAGTCTTATCTTCCAATGAGATTACCAGCAAATCAAAAGTAATTTTGAAGGCTTTAAACTGGCTAATAAACCCCCATATCACTTAGGCTTCAGCTACACTGAAGCAGTCAATACTCAAGCTTCTTCAGCCACTACTCAGCCTAAAAAAGCCAACAAAACAAAGAGAACTAACACTAAGGCAATACAAGCCTCCCCAAACCCCAACTGGTAGTGAGGGCGCTACTATACATATCAAGACACCCTTGCACCTTGGTCGGCCCTAAACCTACGAGCCATCCCTCAGATTATTGAGGGTCTAGTTGCCAATAGTGCCTAAGGTACTTGACTGCTAACCAGAAGGCTGGTGGTTCAAACCCACCAGCCACTCCTCAGAAGGAAGACTGGGCAATCTACTTCCGTAGTGATACTGCCTCGGAAACCTAAGGAGGGGTCGCTATGAGTCGGTCCAACTCGACGATACATAACAACAACAGTTGTCAATAAGCCAACCAATTCACAAGACTTGATAGCCTCCACCAATCCTAAGAAAATTCCCAAGGCTAAGGAGGCTGCCAATAAGACCACAGCTAGTGTCATAGAGATCCTACCAGCTCCAATTGTCACGCACACAGCTACACCCCTAGGCCAAACCATCAATGATATGCCCAATATTCTAGCTGCAACAGCCTCTACTTGAATCAAGAAAGCCTCTAAAGCCAAGAAAGTGACTGTTAAGTCCATAAACTCTGACACTGAGCTCTTAGAGTCCTCACATGCCACTGAGGCTTCAGTAACAGCTATCTGGCCCCCAAAATTCCAAGGGCAAGAATGCTTCCAATAAGGGCCCAAATTCTGTTCTGAGATCTCTGAGGCTCCACCTGCCACTCAAAGGATGATCAAGCAAACCTTAGCAGCCACTCTATGAAGCAAAACAGGATTCAGCACATAGAACGCTGCCACTAAGTCATGGGCAGCTGAGCACCAGACTAAAATTGTTGACCAAAGCCCCCAGACCAAAGTAAGTGCCTTTGATACCCAGGTAGCTGCTGGTGTCCAGGTTGTGGCAGATGACCACCTGACTCAGTCGAGTCTGGAGCCCATAACCAGGATCCAGGGCAAGAAGAATTGAAAAAGGTAAGATCTCTGACATCACCATCCTTGATTTTACCCCTCTCTTTTTAAATTCCTGATTTGTTTGCTTCTTCTATAAAAATGTACTGAGCATTTTTACTTTGAACCAGATCCTGTGTTCAGATAAGGTATGAGATGTTGAGAAGAATGTGATGTAGTTTCTACCCTCTGGCAGTCCATAGACTAGTGGGGAAATAAGGCATCCATACACTTAACTACAACCTTGAGGTAATTCAACTTGTATTTATATAGTAGCTACCATGTAGGCTTTGTGTTGGGTACATTCATACAAGTTATGTCTTTATATCTTGAAAGTAATTCTTACCAACTAAGGATCATAGTCCCAATTTTACAGATAAGGAAACTGAATCCAAGAGAGATGAAGTGATATGCCCAAGGATATAGTTAATACATGTTAAAGTCAGTAATGGAGAAAGGAGAAGGAGGAGCCTCAGGCCCTGTGTTTGGGTTGCTCCTGGCCTGGAAGGGGAATGTAACTGCTGCCTGAAAGACAGTGAAAGACATGTCTGAGACTTAGCATGACCAACGGCTAGGTCAGGCCCCGCTACAGGGGCTTTCTGGAAGAGGTAAGATGAAGTGACAGAGCTATCTCTTTCACCTGGTGACTCTGGCCATTCCTTTATTCTGATGATACAGTTCAAACATCTGAATGAGGATGTAGAGGTGGCAATAATTACAGGAGGATCCCCCGGAGCCAATGTCACCCTGAAATGTGGCCATTTTGCAATGCTGCCCAATCTTTTCCCTTCCCTGCCTGCCCTCTTCTCTATCATTTTTTCCAAGTTTTCTGCAGACATTCTGCAATCTCCCTATATATTCCTCCACTCTCAGGCAAATAAGTTGAAATACCTGTTGGACCAGATAAAGATCTCCATCAAGTGCTCTGGTAGAACCCTACAAACCCTCCTCTCTGAGCTTTGCTAGGTATTCAACTCCCTTCTTCATGTCCTGAGATGTAACCTTTTACCTTTATGGCTGACTCATTCTCTCATATGTCTAACCCTCATAACTCCACTCCTGCCTCATATTCTGCCATGGCCATTAACACAGTACCCCCCAGGACTGGCAAAAAGGCTGTAGCTCTGTATGCCCTGGTTAGCTAAGCTGCTCCCGCCTCTCCCTCTCGCAGACATACTGAAGGATGTTATCCAATAATATAATGAATATGTTCCAGAGAGCATTGAATGAGCAAGCTGCACTTTGGAGAAGTTGAAGGGGCATCTCTGGGAGAATGAGTGCAGTGGGAAACCTTAAATTAACAAAGGTACACACATCCCTTCTGAGAAGTACTACAGAAACTCACTAACCCACTATGCAGATGGGCAGACAGTGGCCTATGGAGGGGCACAGAGGAGCCATGGGCCACACAGTAAGTCAATGGCAAAAGCACAGCTAGGATCCAAACCACTTAACTAGCCCTTGTTTCTGTCCACTGCTGGACATAATATATTTCAGATGTTCACCTCTCCCTTCCAGTCTCCATTCTCTGTCTCCCTAGATTTCCACTAATCACAAAGATGCTATTGATAGACATAGTACATTTATTGCCTGTTTACTCTGTGCCAAGAACTTAGCTTAATGCTTTATATGCATTATCTTACTGAGTTCACATTTAAACAAAGCAACAACAAAATAAAAAACCTAGTTACCCAAAGAGCTGTGAGATGCCTGGGAAGCTGAGGAATGCTGAGGCTGAATTTGGTGATCATATAGGCTTAAAAAAAAAAAAACTTGGCAGGTGTTTTGAATCAATCTGAAGGAAACTGATAAAAAAAAAGTAGCTTGAATATTCTCATCAGCACCCTAGAACCTACTGATGCTGGTGTACAGTGAATGTATGCTGAAGGGGGTGGGATGCAAGGGGAAGTTTTGTCCATGGTACTACCTCTTCCCTGTCCTCTTTCCCCACATCCCCTTACACAGTCAGGAAAGACAGGGCTTAAAAAGCCCCTGCTCCATCTCCCGCACTGGTTGAAGCTCTGTACATAGTAGTGGTGCCCAACTGTGATTACTTGAAGGGTATAGAGGCCTGGGGTGGGGCATTCCTGCTGTCATGTGTTTTGTCTCTCCAGAAGCTTCCCAGGAAAAACAAGCCTGTAGTTGCTTGTATGTGCCTGCTGGTACCTGGCCTGGCCTTGTAGAGTGGTTTTCAAAGGAGGGCTTCCTGGTGCAGGTAGATCATGATGCTCAAAGGGCAGGAGAATCATCAGTGGAGCTATACCTAGAGTTCTTACAGGGCTGTGGGACCTGGGAGAGAAAGAAAGAATTCAAAGAGGCTGAGTAACTGTGTGTACCAGGCTGACAGCTTTTCTTCCATCTGGGCAACCTGGGGAGGAAAGGATGTGGTTTTCCCCATTTTTCTGAGTGTGAGTAACTTGACCAGGATTACATACAGCCTGGAGCATAGACTGGGCAGAGAATTCTCTGATATCTGAGGAATCTGGGAGAGGCTAGCTTAGTGAGCTGGCTGATATGGCTTTTGCAAATGGCTGCTGGACATACATTTTCTCTCTGTCCTATTACTGCTTTGGGACCAAGGACTCACCCAAACTGGATCTCCTTATGGTGCATCATCTTCATGAATCAGTCCAATGAGGGTGAGTGGCTGGACCTGCAGCTGAGTGGTCATGGTGTGAATACCATGTGCTCATTTTCTATCCCTGTCTCCTCTTGACTCCATTGCAGCTGTCTTCTGGGAGGTTCTATGCAAATTAGGGCTGTGCCCTAGGTGTGACTGAACTTTCTATTGTCCATGGTGTCCTTTTTGGCAAGAGAGGATGGTCCCAGGATTTATCAGCCTAATGGTCTGGTGAAGTGGGTAGGGGTTCAAGATTGGGTAGAGGACCTATGGTTCTGATCTGGGTAGATGGGGAAATGGTCCTGAACTCTGTTCTCATTCTCTTCCATGCCCTCTATCTCTTCTAAGCTAAGACCTAAGATAGACCTTCAAAGCATCCCTGACAATGAACCATTAGGCTTAGCTGCCTGTTTCTAGTGGCCATGAACTCACTACCTTCAGTGGTGGACCCAGTTCTACTGTTGGATTTGGCAGAGAACCAAGCACTGGTGCTGGCTTTAGCAGTGGACCAAGCACCAGTACTAGCTTCAGCGGTGGCTCAAGTAACAGCGCTGGCTTTGGTGGTGGAGTAAATTACGGAAGAGGACATTTTGAAGCATAAGGCAGAAGGAGGGGGACTGAACAGTAAGCATATATTCATTTTGAGGACATAGGGTAAGAATAGAAGAATTGAGAGAGATAACAAGAGGTAGACATGGGAACAAGAGAGAACTTTCTTGGAACATGAGAGAGAGAGTCTTAAGCATCTTACATAGACTGAGACTGCAAAGTGGAATCCACCTACCTGAACATGGAAGCAGTGGACACACACTAAGAGAAACCAATATATAGAGAGAAGCAATAGATATGGAAGTCAGAGACTGACTGAAGCAGCCCATCCCAGAGAAGGCAGGATGGGATATGGCACCAAAATTAGAGGTTGGCCCTGACTTTGAACAGGATTTAAGGCTATCTATGGAAGCAAGTAAGTATAGATTTGCTTCAAGCACTGATCATCTACCCTGTAGTAGAAGCTAACAAAATAGAAGTGGATTTTACATGGTTTGAGTTTTCTGGGTGGTTGTTCTGGTGGTGTAGTGCCTAACGCATTTCACTCCTAACCAGAAGGCTGCTGGTTCAAACCCACCAGCTACTCCTTGGAAGGAAGATTGGGCAATCTACTTCTGTAGAGGTACTGCCTCAAAAACCCAAGGAGGGTTTGCTATGAGTCATAATAGAATCCACAGCAGTGAGTTTGGGTTTTTGTAATGGAAAGACAATGAAACAAAGGCAGCAAGTGTTTCCAGTACCTAGCCCATATTAGAGGTATGGAGAGTGGCTGATGAAATGGACTGTATCACCCATGCTGACTAGGGATGGAATAATAGTGAGGAAGAAGAGAAGTGATGCAGTACAAGTACAGATATTGTTCATTTAAGAAATATCACTTGTCTCTTTTCTGTGTGACAGGCATGCTCTTAGGAGATCTATGGATAATGCAGAAGGCTATAAGGACTGAGAAACTAGTGGTCAGACAATGAGATGATTGTATTTAAGAAGTCAGGGTCAGGAGAAGTCTAGAAGATCCATGGAGTGGCTGGCTGAAGTGGAGGAGACCATCACTAGAGTTGAAGGGTTCAGGGACCTGAGAAGCCAGGGCATTGGTTGGGTCATTCATATGGACAGTGAAATCACTCAGAAAGCAGAAAGTGTTGGAGTAGAAAGAAGCACTGTAGACCAAGTGCTAGATTCTTCTCTAAATGTAAGGTTGAAGGTTCAGCCACACTACTCATCGAGGAAAAAAACCCACAGTCACTCACAGGAACCTATATCCTCCCCCATCTTCATCCCAGAACCCTTTTCTACAGGAATCCCTCCCTATTCCCACACTTCACAGCACCAGAACCACTTCACAGGGTCAGGATCTTAAGGACAATGAGGGAAGCCTCACAATGACTTCTTATCTTCTGTAAGCAGTAAGAGAAGTCTTTATTGATCACAGATTAGGAATTTAGAAAGAAAAACTAAGCTTCATCCAGAGTTAAACAGCTCCTTGGTTGTACCTCAGAAAAAGACTTGTTTTGGAGCTGCTGAGAATGTCTTCACTGGAAGCAAGGCTCTTCCAGTGAGAGCAAGGGCAGGAGAGGAGCAGGGATAGAAGCTCCTAAAGGTTGGAACTCTTTGTGGTAGAATAAAAAGGAGAAAAGGCAATTTTTCCTCCTGGGAGGGATTCAGTAGTGGGCAGGGACAGTATCCAGAGCTTCCTTGGGTTCCCTGGTGATGTCCACATTCTGAGAAAAGAGAGCCCAGGATTAATAGGAAAGACACAGAAGTTTATGGCATCATCCCCTCCCCTGCCTCTTGTCCTCACTGCTAGTTCCCCCTCTCTCATTCAGGCCTGGATCCTGACTCTTCCTTCAGGCTGGCCTGGAGGGGAAATCTCATCCAAAGGCCTTGTTGGCAGGGCTGCTCTAGGCCTGCATCTCTATAATGCTTCAGGTCTGGGCTGCTATTCCTACATTTCTGCTGGTTATTCTACCTGTTGGTGTAAAACAGCCAGGCTCTGTGAAGTTTGGGAAGCTTTTCTGTGGAGGAGGAGCTTTTACTGTGTGCTATGTCCACAGCCAGACTAGGCCACAGAGTCCCCCACCTACCTCAGGCTTCTCCCGGTGCGTGTTCACTGCTTCCACATTCAGGTAGATGGACTCCACTTTGCAGCCTCAGAAAAGAACAACCCTTTCCATAAATCTCCAAGGTAATCATAGGTTTTCCCTGGGGTGCCATCCTACCCCCTGCACTCCACCTCCACACTATGTACAGATTGAGATTGCGACTGCCTTGTAGGGGAGGAATTTAGCTACGAGGTGTATGGGAAAGACCTAAGAGGCTGCATGCAAATGGGCCTGTCCTCCCAGCTCTGCCCCTAACAATCTCTGAATTCCCCAGGCCTCAGTTGCTCATTTGTAAATAGGGATGGAGATATGATGATCTCTGGAGCCCCTCCCAGCTCTGGTGGTCTGTGAAACAGCAATCTATATAATATTGATGGGGTTCTGGATCCTCTAAGCCATGTTCTGTGCCAGAGTGGTAGAAGATATCTGAAGCCACTGCCTTGGGACAATCAGTCCCAGGTAAAGTTTAGTAAGGGAAAAATGTGGTTAAGGCAACACTAGAGGTATGGGAGGGCCCAAGGGCATTCTAAACTGAAGAAGAAGGAGGGAGGCATCAATGGTGTCTGGGGTTGTCAGAAGAGGCCCAATCCCTGTTGAAGCCCCTTAGCTCCATTCTGGTAGATTACAACCTACTTCAGGCTTCAGTATATCATTCTTCCCTGCTTATGCTCCAGAACAGATTTAATTTTCAAACAAACCTTTCATGGCTAACTAATGTCACAGGAGAGAGTCTAAGCCAGCTGGCCTGGTCTTTGATGCTGTCTTCAATCTAGCCCCAAACTACTCTTTTTCCTCTAGTTCCCAGTGGGCCTCCCATTCCAATCTTTCATGTCTTTCATTTTCCCCACTCCCCATTGAATCAAATTTATTAAAATCAAGGAATCACCTGCTGCAGGTGAGCCCTTTTGTAGCTTGGTGCTCTGACAAAGAAGCCAAGAAAAATTGGGGCCAGATCTTGTATTTAGAGGCCATCCCAGGCCTTCCCTGTTCTCATTCTAGTTTCACAAGTGCCACTTCCACAAGAAAATCCAACTACCCACCAAAGGAATCTCCCCTAGGACTCTGATGGACACATGGTAGGCATTAGAGGCATGCTCATGACCTCTATGTGACATTCCTTGGATGAGGCGGGGCACTCACCATAAGCCACAGGTGTGAGTTTGAGCACTGTGTGAAGAGGGCACTTGAGATAGGGTAGCTGTTCTGGAAGGGAGAGAACAGCCCTCAGAAAGATAGCTCTGGAGGAGATCACCACCTGCCAGGCACAAGGCTTACAATACCCAACCCCTTCTAGCTACCCTTCTCCAAGGTCTGCCTTCCTAGGCTATGGGCTCACACTCCTGTACTCTGTAAGGGATAGTGCCAAGAGTGGGTTGGGCAGGGAGGGAGAGAGGAGGACACTGGGAAATGCAGACAGACTATAGGTCCCACAGGAGACTCAAACTTGTCACCTCAGTGATGAGTCTACCTCCTCACTAACAGAGCACTGCAGGTCTCTCTCCTGACCCAGCCTTGGGCCTTCCACAGGTGCCCCAACTTCAAAGGCCCACAATTAATCTTAGCAAATGTTTCCTGACACTCTACGATGTGCCAGGGCACAAGCCTGTGTTTGCCTGGCAGTTGAAATCTCCCACCTCTTTCTGCCAGCCCAGGCTGCTCTCTTTGACTCCTCATAGGCAGGCCTGAGAGGACAGAAGGATTAGATCTGCTCCATGAGTGAGGAAACTGAGGCCAGAAGTGGAAAACATTTGCCTAAAGTCACAAAGCCAGGAAGTATCAATGGTGGGACTTGAACTCAGGACCCTCTGAGGCCAAGTTGCATGCTTTACCTTCATCAGTCTGCTGACACTGCCCTTGAGGGACTGACGGTATAGTATGAGCAGCCCACACACCTACTCACCACTCTCCATTGATACCCACTCACCCACCCACCCACCCACCTTGCATATGCCACTCCCCATTTCCCTTCATTCAGCAGGAACTCTACTCCTTCCATCTTCCTGGTCCTTAGGTTCTCCCTAGGCCTGCCACAACCCTCCCAGCCTCCTGAGACATCAGATTAGGCATATCATGGGGCAGCCATCCTCCTCCCCACCCCTGTCACCATCATCATGAGCACTTTATGTGCGATTAAGAACTTTGTATGCACTCTCTTGTTCCATCTTCAGAGATATTCTGCTGGGGTTAGTGTTCCCCATTGTACACACAAGGAAACAGACTCAGAGGAGGGAAGAGATGTGCCTGAGGTCTCAGCCCCAACTCATCCACTGTCTCAGCAAGTGGCTTTGGCCCAGCCGTTTCTCTCACTGGCCCTCAGTGCTCCTGTCTCTCACATGACAGGGTTGGACTAGATGTAGTTCCAAGGTTCTGTGGAGCTGCAGTGTACTTATATCATCTTTCTGTGCCTCACTTTCCTCACCTGAGGTATAGTTGTAAGAACATCTGTCCTCCCCTGCCTGGCTTCTAGAGCAATTGTGAGAAGCTGGCATGGCCCAGTGCATGAAAGCAGGTGGGAAATGGGAGTGGAGAAAGCAGTGTACAAGCTGGAGGTGCACATGTCCCCTGACACTCTATGCATATCTGAGAGGGGAGGGCCTCTCGAATGCACCTGAGATCAGCTCCTAACCCAGTCACCTTGAGCCCCATGACCTTGAGAAACTCACTACACCTCTCTGAGCCTCCATTTCCTCATCTGGACAATGGGGCTAGAGTGCCTGTCTTACAGTCTTAGAAGATAGTACCAAAAAGTAGAGATGTGAACAGTATCAGAAATCTGGCAGCCCAAGAACCCCCAACCAACCCTCATCACCTTTTGCTAGTGAGGAAACTGAGGACCATGCACAGGAAATGACTTGTCCAATGGCAAGTTCACAAGTTCTCTGGATTCCAATTCTGATGACTCCTCATTACATGTGCTCTTTATTTTGAAACTAGCACCATAAAAAAGATCCAAGTTTACAGGACATTGAAGACTTCAGATATCAGTTTCCATTGCCTTCACATACTCTCAGAATATGGAAATGCCAACACTTCAGCACTTGCATGAGAAATGGACTCTCACACCTGAAGGTGATACAACAGTCCTTTGTCTGGCCACCTGCCTTAGTCTGTGATTCAGCATATGTGGTCAGTGTATAGATATTCAGTAAGTTCAATGTCTAGATATTTAAAAAAAATAAACAATAATTTGAAAAAAATTAAAATGCAAACAACACTATTTTGGGGAAATCATCCATTTGGCAAAGACAGAAGCCTATTTAACATCAGGATCATGTGGCCATGACAGCCTTACAACCACCTGATTATAACATGCTCCAGAGAAATACTGGCTCACCTTTTTCAGGTTGAGGCAGACTGCTAATGTTGGCTTTGGAAATGTTAACTCAGACTAATACTAATAATAATGCTGATATTACTACTACTAATAATAATAGCAGCTAACACTTATATAGTCTACCCTATGTATCATGAAGGAGCTCTGGTGGCATAGTGACTAAGGCATTTGACTGCTAACCAGAAGGCTGGAACTGTTCTAAGTGCTTTACATATGTTGACTTATTTAAACTTCACCATTATTTGCATTTTACAAATAAGGAAACTAATGTCAGAGACGTTAAATAATTTGCCAAAGGTAGTATAGCTAATATTTGGTGGAACAAAAATTTAGACTCAGGTATCCTGGTTCTAGCTACTGTACTCTTAACACTAACACATAAAGCTCCAACTGTTGGTGTCAGGGTCTCAAATCATGCCCAGTTTTGCACACCACGAACAGAGAAGAGGAGGTACCTGAGCTCTTATCCAGGAAGTAAGCCAGGAGACACCGCATGACAGCCTGGTGGCAGATAACCAATACATTCTCCTGTCGCTCTAGTTCCATTATAACTGGCTCTAGTCGCTGAACCAGATCCTCATAGGACTAAATATGAGAGAAATACTTGGGTAAGAAAGAGAGAAGAGGCACATTTACCCAGAGAGGAAAAACTCTAGAGTAGGCATCAGGAAAACATGGTTCTGGTGCCAGTTCAGGTGTTGACCTAGCAGTATGACCTTAGGTAGCCCACTTCCTTCTAAAGGTCTCAGTTTCTCATCTACTAAATGAATAAATAATAGGTTATATGTAATATATAGGAGCTCTGGTGGCTCTGGTGCCTTAGTGCCTAAGGCATTTAACTGCTAACCAGAAGACTGGCAGTTAATATCCACCAGCCACCACTCAGAAGGAAGACTGGACAATCTACTTCTATAGATATATAATACAGCAACAAATATAGTAGAATAGAAAACTAATAATAATAAAACTTCCCACTATAAAATAACTAGAAAAGCTGGATGAAATGTAAACATCTTCTACTTACACCATTGACTTTTCAAGAAAATAAGAGAAGCTCTCCCATCCAGCGGCTGCGGAGCCCGCATTGACCCTGGCCCTCCGCCCACAGACTCGACTGGCAGCGCAGCCCCCAGCCTCATACAGGTGTCAAAAGCGAGAGTCTGTGATTAACTAAGAACTCAGGCCTCACTGGACACATTCAAGAAAAGGTTGGACAACCACTATTCCAAAACAGAAAAGAAACTCATGCATCAGAAAAGGTACCTCTTCCCAGTGTCCATCCCTCCATGCACTCCTGCCCCTTGAGCTGTCTCCCTGTGCA
>NW_006922306.1:886817-890257 GCF_000298275.1 Orycteropus afer afer | reverse complement strand
AGGATTCATTTGATAGAATCCCCTGAAAACAAGTCACCATGTAAAACTGTCTGCCATGATTGTTTGAAAAATGGAAAACACTGGAGAAACAAAACTGCTGTGTACCAGGAATAATCACATAGAAGGTTTTGTTCAGTGAGAATGGTGAGATGAAGCACTTTTGAGGCCTTAAGATTCAGCAGCTTGGTCACTTGATTAGAAAAATAAACCATTGTTTCTTCAAAAAAAAAAAAAAAATAAGAGAAATTCAAAGGGTTCCAAAATAAAAACCTAAAACACAAAGTAGTAAGTAGATATAGAAGCCACAGTTGTCATGTAGGCATTTGTCAATCTTAGTAACCAAGAGGGCTGGATTTAAAAAACCTTATAGAAATAGTAGATAAGTCTTTGAGTATGCATAACTGAGGAGTTGAGACTGAGATTTCCTTCATAACTCTGAGATTCTCAAAGGGTTACACCTTCAGTGTTAAGTGTTGATTAGAAAAAAACTCCATCCACAGACAAAAGGAAACAATGAGGAAATGTGTTAGTCTTTGCTTGGCTCTTGGTGGAAAAAACAAGAAAAAGCCTCCACTAAGAACGTGTAACTATAAGCCTATCCTCAGGTGGGTTTATCGTTCAAAATTCCACTACCTATGTGGCTTACATACTAACGATCATGAAGATATTGAAGGACAGGGCAACGTTCTGTTCTGTTACATATAAGGTCGCCTTGAGTTGGAGTTGACTTAATGGCAATTAGCAACAATATGTGGTTTACAAAATGTCAAGCTGAGAGTTTAATAAAACAGTGGTCCTAAGTTGTTAGTTCTCAAGAATGCCTGGAAGAAACAAATGAAATTTCTCTCTGGATTCTTTCAATTCAGGTTGCCTAGGATTCCCACATAATTTCTTGCCAAACTAGAGCTAGCATAATACACAGGAAATAAGCTACCATGAAGAAAATTAAGCAGAAACAACAAGAGGAGAACCCTAAGAACTTAAGATAAGGGATGCACAATATGAAATAAATATATTTAAAATTTTAAAAGAAATAAAAATGGAATGCAAAATGTGATGAAACAAGATGTTATTAAATATGTGAGGTAGATTTGAAAAATAATTCCATAGAACTTCTATAAATGAAAAATACATTAAAATTGAAAGCTCAATGGATGGGGTAAACAAATTAGATAAAACTTAGGAAATATGGAAGATAGAACTAAAGAAATTACTCAGAATTCAGCAAACAGATAAAAATAAAGAGAAAAGAAAAACAAGTTGAGACAGGAAAGATAGAGTTTGGGCTATCACATATCTAATTGCATTTTCAGAAGGAGATAATATGGAGACTGTGAAAGAGGAATATTTAAAGATATAATGTCTGAGAATTTTCTTGAACTGATGAAGAATCTCATTCCTCAGATTCAGGAAGTCCAACTAACCCCTAGTAAGGCAAATATAAAGAAATCAATATGTAGATAGAGTAAAACTTAAAAGCTCTGTTCTGGTTACCTAGTGCTGCTCTGAGAGGAATATACCACAAATGGGATGGCCTTAACAAATAGGAGTTTATTCTTATAATTTGGAGGCTTTAAATCCAAGTTCAAAGTGCCAGGCTTAAGGGACTGGGTGAAAGCCCCTCAACCTTGGGATCCAGCTCTGCCTCCTGCTCACGGCCCACTGGAGCTAGAAGTAGTTCTTCACTCAGACAGCTGCTGGCTGCTGAGGCTGAGAAGCCCCAAGGTTGACAAGTAAAAAGGCACAATCCCGATGTTATCAAACCACATGGCAGGCCATTAACTTAAGTCCATTGTAAGTTCCAAGGTCGGCAGAGCATAGCAGACTGCTGAGCAATGACATGGCTACATGCAGGGTCCAGGCATGCCATAGGCTAGAGACCATTCCCAAGGCTTCTCTTTGTATACAAGAAGCAGACCATATTCCAAAGGCAGCTACTCAGCTGCTTGTGGTAGATCCCACCATGGAGTTGATTACCAGTCTCATCATGGGGAATAACTACCACCAGCTGCCCAGCCATTCAACCATGCCCAGCCAAGTTGACACACAAACATAATACCACAAGTGCCAAAGATACAAAGGCCTTAAAATAAGCCAGTGTGTGGTATATACATACAATTAAATATTATGCAGCTGTAAAGAGAAATGAAGTTCTGATGCATGCCACAACATGGATAAACCTTGAAAATATATGATGTGGTTGTGAATGAAAAAAGTCAATCACAAAAGGACAAATATTATATGATCTCACTTATGTGAAATAAGCAAATATATAGAAACCAATGGCTATTAATGGTTACCAGAGGTGGGAGGTAGCAGGAAAGGGGAAGTTTGTGTTTTGGGGGGTTATTAAGTTTCTGTTAATGGTGGGGAATAATTTGGAAAAGGATAACAATAATGATGGCACTACATAAAAAATGGAATCAAGGTCATTTAATTGTAAATGTGGACGTTGAAGTGACAGCTGGTGAATGTTTTGGTGTTATATTTTCATTGCACACACACAGAAAAGTTAAAATAAACCAAAGAGAAAAGGAGCAACAATTATACTGACAGTACACTTCTTAGCTACATTACATTTGTGCTTATAATACATTTGTGCTTCTTAGCCAGAATATAGTGGGGGCAATATCTTCAAAGTGCTGAGAGAAAAGAACTGCCAACCTAGAATTTTATATCCATCTAAAGTATCATTCAAGATTGAGGAACACACCCAATAAACAAAAATAAGTCTGAACAGGCCTTCACTAAAGAAACTTCTAAATGAAGATGGAAATTGAACCCAGAAAGAAGACTTAGGATAGAAGAAGAAAGAATCAAAGGGATTAATGACCATGTGGTTAAACATAAACTATGCAACAACAACGGCAATAATTCATTTGAAGGTTAAGACACAAGATTGAGCTAAAATACAAAACAACTAACATGTATGTTAGGAGAAGAATTGACCAGCAATTTAAAGTTCTTGTTTTGTTTTAGGGAGTTCTGGAGGCATAGTGCCTAAGGCATTTGACTGCTGGCAGTTCAAACCCACCAGCCTCTCCTGGGAAGAAAGATTGGGCAGTCTACTTTGTAATGATACCGCCTCAGAAACCCAAGGAGGGGTCCCTATAAATTGGATCCAACTCAGTGGCAGTGGTTTTGTTTTAGGAAGAGTTTGGATACATTGATTGATTTTGTATTTTGTTAATCATGCATAGTAAAATGTTAAGGGTAACTCCTAAATGAATGGGAACATATTCCATACCTTACATACCTTACATATGTAAATATTCTATCAATACTAAAGGAAGGTGAAAAATAAAGTAAGCATAGAGAGCTCAAAACAAGAGAAAAGAAATAAACACAAATAAATCAGTAATTACAATAAAAATAAGTGAATCCAACTTACTATTCAAAGAGAAATATTTTCAATTTTGATTTAAAATAACAAAATCTGA
>NW_006922306.1:872387-886717 GCF_000298275.1 Orycteropus afer afer | reverse complement strand
ATGCAAGAAGTTCAAGAGAAGTTGAAAGTAAATGAATAGCTAAAGAAGAAATAGGCAAATGCTAACCAGAAGAAACTTTGTATGTTGTTGTTGTTATGTGCCGTTGAGTCATCTTCAATTCATAGTGACCTCTCCTTGGGTTTTCAAGGCAATATCTCTACAGAAATAGATTGCCCAGTCTTCCTTTTGAGGAGTGGCTTGTGAGTTTGAACTGCCAACCTTCTGGTTAGCAGTCAAGTGCCTGAGGTACTATGCCACCAGAGCTTCTATATTAATATTAGGTAAAATACACTTTTAAGCTACAAGCATTATTAGGAGAAGAGAGATTTAGTCACTGTGCAATAATAAAATGTATGATTCACAAAGGATATAATCGTTTTAAATTTTCATGCCTCTAATAACAGAGTCTTAAAACATATACAGTAAAATAAGGGCAAATCACAACTTTATAAGGTTATTTCTGAGGATAAATATAAAATGTGAAAATGCTTTGTAATGGAATAGGATATCTATTGTTCTTTGTTTACAAATATCCTACTTTTTCTGGTAATTGTTCCCAGGAATTTGTGTCAGAATGGACTATGACAAATGAATGCTGTAAAATATGGAACTGGCTAAATGGAAGCTGAGTTAAAAGCAATGAGGAGTCACCCAATATGGAGAACTGATACTCTTATTCCTGAGGGGGAAACACAGTTGGTTAAACTCTTAATCATTTTCTGCTGAGGCTCCAACCACGGGCACAGAAAGAATGGGGCTTTTGTCAACTTGTCAACAAAAAATAGAACATGTGTGCTACTTCAAATGCCTTCAGTGAGGGCCAGAGACAAGGTCCAGGATGCAGTAGGCCCTCCTGAAAGCAGAAAGGGAATAAGCAGGCAAATATGTACCTTTATAGAAAGAGGAATCTGTTAACAGGAATCTGAGACAGTCAAGGGCAAGATAATCATGTACCTTATGGGATGGCAGCTGCTACAAAACATGCTTTACCTTATTTCTGAAGCTGTCTAGGAAAGAGTGGGACACTGGCATTAGAATGTGGATACTGGGAAGGAGTTCTATGAGTCAGGACAACCCTCCAAACCTTACCTCTCCCTTAGGGTAGCGATAACGATATTTATCCTGGTCCCGTAGTGCAAACTCTTCAGGGTAGTGTTCCTGAATTTCTTCATAGGTCATTTCCTCACAGACACCCTGAGACAAAAATAATTTTGGGACTAAAATATTCACACAGTTAAATTTCCACAGCCTTTACCTTAGTTTTGAGACCAGTGATTTTGGAATACTAGCATAAGAGCATCTAGGTTTCTGTAAACACAGTTCTGGGTTTTAGTATATTGTCCATGTCCATGAGTGTGTGGATATGTTTGTGCATGAGGTGTGTGGCCATGTGCATGTGACAGTGAGTGTATGTGTGTAGGTGTGCTCAGTTGGATATCTGTGGTGTTTTTCTATGATTGCCTCAGTGGGTATGTCTGTGTACATTGTACATGTAAATATGTATTTTTAATAAGTATGTAAGTATAAGGAGTTTTGACTGTGTTTGTGTGTGTGTGCAGCATGTTTATGATGTGTACTTGCATGTTTAAGGGTTTTTGTCTTGTGTTTGTATTTATTTGTCTCAGCATATGTAGTATGTTTGTTTATGAGTGTGTACAGGGTGTCTGAGCATCTACCAATATGCTTTTGTGGGTGTCTCTGAGATATGCCTCACACTATAGGTCGTAGCATGTCTGCAGCATGTGTGTCTGTGAGTGTCCTCTATTATGTCTCTGAGGTATATGTCTGAGTATCAGTGGCCTTGTGTCCAATGTGTGCCTGTGTCTGAGGGCTGTGTGAATTTGTGGTAATGTGCTTGAGTCCATGTGTCTGTACAGTGCATATGTCTACAGTGCATCTCTCTGTGTCAATGTAATGTATATATACGCAAAGGGTACATTTATTTTTATGGTGTGTCCATATGTGTCTCTAGGTATGTATGTTTGCGTATCTGTGAGTGAATGTGTGAGTATATATGGTGCAGGGGTGAGGGTATATGTGTCTGAGAGGACACCTGTGTCTGACTAATGGGTCCATGTTTCTGTGGTGGTGATAGAGACAGAGATTAATCTTATTTGTCCCTGTCTTCACTGTGTTTGTAAGAAATGGAAGGGACAGAGGAATATAAAACAACATACATGATACAGGCTTTGAAGGTTGAGGCTCTGGGTACCCAGAATCAGGGCTAGACACCTGACTAAGCCAGGATCTGGCTGGAGGAATTGATATCTAGTTGAGGGCTTAGGGTTGTGTGTTTTGACCTTCACTTGATCCACAAGACACAAGTATAATGCCTGGCACATGGCTGGTTGTTGAGAAATATTTGTTGAATTAATTAGGTTCCTTACAGGAGCTGAGGCAGAGGAAACCCAGGGGATGAGCCCAGAGTCAACCCCCACCACCATCCAGGGGATCCACCACTCTCCATCTCACCGCATCAATCTCATTCAGTGCCTTCCATTGCTCATAAGGGACACCCAGGGCCTCAGCTGTCTGGATGGTCCTCTTCATGTGACTGGTCCACACCTTCAGGGAGCTGATGCCTTGAGACTGAATGAAGTTGGCTAGGGCATAAGCATACTAGGATGTGGGGGTATACAGAAGAAGAGAGAATGGGAAGAGAGAAGTGAGAGAGGATAGGGTAGCCATGAGAACAAGTTTACATCTGTGACAAATAATGGAGTGGTGATGAACAAACAAGAGCAGAATTTAAATGCTCCCAATTTATAAAGTAAGGAGCTCTGGTAGCGTAGTGCCTAAGGCACTTGACTGCTAACCAGAAGTCTGGCAGTTCAAACCCACCAGCCACTCCTCAGAAGGAAGGTTGGGCAATCTACTTCTGTAGTGATACTGCCTCGGAAACCCAAGGAGGGGTTGCTATGAGCTGGGTCCAACTCGACGGCACGTAACAGCAACAGTAATTTATAAAGTGTCATGCTTTTTTCCCACATCAAGGGCATAGAAAGAGTATGTATGTAGAGTATGTATGTTTATGCATGCATGTGTGTTCAGTGTATTTGCTCATTGAAATTCCTACTCATTTATTCATTCATTCAAACAGGCCCACTCCTACATTTTTGGAGGCATACTACTCACAGTTCATGTGTCTTCTCTTCCAATTAACAGCTCCATTCTTTGCTTCTAGATACCTTGAGTACATGTGTATTGATAATCCAGTCACATGATCAAGCTCCATCCATACTCCACTCCACATATTCCCATGCACCACTAATAGTAACCCTTTAGCTACACTTGGGCCTACGGGTGCACACTCCTGTAACATGGCTTAACTTCAGGAGTACAGACTCTTGGATAAACTCATGCAGGCACTGGGAGCAGGCATTGAACCATATGGGCAGAGAATTTCAGGGTTCTGAGTACCCAGAGTGTGGTCTAAAAGTTTGAGAGGGTTATGATTGGGTAGACACACCACTTTGACCCTTTCACTTTCTCATTGCTTGTGCAGGGGTCTTGATACTTAGGTTCAAAGGGCATTCAAAAATGCATTAAGTGTGAGGACTTCCAGCAAGATGGTGGAATAGGCAGACAAGCTATACAGATTCTCTACAATAAAGAAATGAGAAACCAGTTGAAACAGATAGAGAGGATAATCCTGCAACTCTGAACTTTGAAGAGAAGGATAAAGAACTGGATTAGGTACCAACTAGTAGAAGAACCTGAATGAAAATAGTGAATAAGGAGATAAATGGGGCTGTGCACTGTTGATTGTCCTGACAGCACATCCAATTAGAATACTTGCAAGTGGCATTCTGATCTATCTGGGCAGCAATCTAAGAATCAGCTCTGCTTGCCAAGGACTGAATGGACAGCTGCACTGGTGGCTGGTGACTAGAAAGGAAAACAGTGAAAGAAGAGAAAAACAGAGCTTTGGACGGTCAGCTGTCCAGAGACAGTGGCCATTTTGAATATTTACAAGCAGTGCAGCCATTTTGAATAATTGCAAGTGGTGTTCTGATATGGGCAGCAACCTAAGAATAGGCTCTGCCTGCAGAGGACAGCATAAGTATCCACATTGGAGGCTGACAACTAGAAAGGTGCAATATTACCCTTATTCCCTTGTACCTCTCACCCTCCTGGTGAAAGGAGGTGAGGCCATTCCCCACCTCTATACACTTTAAGGACCAGCAGGAATTCCTTCCCAGTCTGGGCACCCTGCAACCAGTAGCCTTCTGGGCAGGCAGGAACTGGTTACAGAACTAGGTACCCTGTTCCCAGCCACTTATCTGGCCAGTAGGAATCTTTTCTGAGACTAGATACTTTACATTCAGCCAGGTTTTGGGACAGCAGAAACTTTTTTTCTTGGAATAAGACCCTGCTCCCAGTTCCCTTTTAAGACAATCAGCCCTGCTGACTGCTGCTTTTTGAGCTGGCTGGAATGCTCTCTGGAACCAGGTGCCTTTCTCTTAATCTCCTTTTGGACTGGCAGAAACTTTTTCTGGGTGCAGGATCTCTGCCTACAGACACTGTCTAAATCAGCAAGAACTAGTCTGAAATAAAGTACCTTACCCCCATTTGCTTCTAGGTAGATCGGAACTAGCTCCAAGATCAGCCATCCTGCTTCTAGTAGCATTTTGGGCTGGCAAGAACTTTTGCTACAGGTGCCCTACACTAAGTACCTCTTTAGGGATGCCAGGAACTTTCTCTGTGAGTAAGGACCCTGTGCCCAGCTACCTTTTGGGAAAGCAGGAACTTTTTTTGAGACCAGACACCCTACATTTTGAGCAGGCAGGAATTCCTTCTAAAACCAGGTACCTTGTTTCCACCACCATTTGGGCTAGAAAGAACATTTTCCAGGTTCAGATACTTTGCTCCCAGACATATTCTAGGTCAACAGGAACTCTTCTGAGATCACAGACCCTGTCCCCAGTTCCCTGCAGGACAGGCAGGAACTAGTACCAGAACCAAGTGCCCTGCTTCCCATTGACTGTTTGGTCAGCAGAAACACTGTGGGTGCCCTACTCACTCCCAGTTTTGTTTTTATTTGTATGTTTTTAAATTATTCTTTCTTTCTTCCTCTCCTTTTATTTTTCTCTCTTTCCCTTTCCTGGTTCTTGTTTTTTTATTTTATATTTTATTTTAATTTTTTTTTCTTTTCCTGGTTATTTTTTTCTTTTTCCTTTCTTTTTCTCTGTTGGGTCTTCCTATCCCTTTGTTTTCTTTTGCATTTTCCCCATTTTTCTTTATCATTCTTTTTTCACTTGCTCTCATCTCTTATTCTCCATTCCCCAGATATTGTGAGTTTTCTCTTTATATCATTCTTTCATCTTTTAAAATTTTTCATTTATTGCCTTTTCTTTCTTTCTTTCTTTCTTTTTGCAATTGTTGCTGTTTGTTTATGTGGGGTTTTTTGTTGTTGTTGTTGTTCTTTTATTTTAACTTTTTAAAAAAAATTTCTTTGCTAACTGGATGAGGGACAGCAACCATGCCCACATGACCCAAACACACTCACACCTCCTGCAGCTCCACCCACTTGCTTCTGCACCATATGATAGATGGTGGCCAGTACCAGCCCAAATTGCCCTCAACTGCTTTTCATGAACAGCTGACAGGTATCTGTGCACACTCTCATCTTCTATCTCACCCAGCAAGAAATAGATGGTGTTTTGGTTACCTAGTGCTGCTCTGACAAGAATATACCACAAATAGGATGACTTGAATAAACAGGAGTTTATTCTCTTAGTTTGGAGGCTTTAAGTCTGAGTTCAAAGTGCCAGGATCTAAGGGCTGGGTGAAAGCCCCTCAACCTTGGACTTCAGCTCTGCCTCCTGTTCCTGGCCCACTGAAGATAGAGGCTTTTCTTCCTTCAGACAGTTGCTGGCTGCTGAGACTGACAAGCCCAAGGTTGACAAGTAAAAAAAGTATAGCGCTGATGTTACCAAACCACATGGCAGGCCATTAATTCAAGTCCATTGAAAGTCCCAAGGTCAGCAGAGCATGGCAGGCTGCTGAACAATGACACAGCTACATGCAGGGTTCAAGCATGCCATAAGTTAGAGACCATTCCCAAAACTGCTTCTTATATATGGGAATCAGATCACATACCCAAAGCAGCTACTCAGCTGCTTGTGGTAGATTCCACCATGGAGTTGATTGCCAGTCTCATTATGAGGAAATAACCACCACCAGGTGCCTAGCCACTCAACCAGGCCCAGCCAAGTTGACACACAAACTTAACCACCACAGATGGTGAGTTGCCTAGGTGCTGCCAAACTAGCAAATCAAGAAGAAATATGAATAAAATGACATTATAATGTCTGGGAGCCAACTGACCATCCCAGTTCATACAAAAATCAAGATAGAGTAGTACAAACAAGGGACCAGAATACAGACCCAGAAAACCTCCCTGAGGAAGAAGTGACATTGGAACTGCTGATAAAGAAGTCAAAAGAATTATATTTGGGTACTTTCAATGGACTTAGAGAGAGATCAAGGAAAATACTGATAAAATCAAGGAAAACACAGATAAAACTCTAGAACAATTTAGGAAGAAAATACAAGAACAAACTGACAAAATAAACCAAAATATTAGAAATAGAAATACATAAAAAAACAACAAATAGAAATCCAGAAGATTAATACTAAGATTTCAGAAATAGATAACACACTAAATGGGCAAAGGAGTAGAATCAAATCAATGGAGAACAGAATCAGTGAGACTGAAGACAAAATTGTCAATACTACTCTGTTAAGGTAGCAATCAGAAAAAAAAAGATAATAACAAAATAAAGAAAGCTTAAAACTCATGTGAGACACCATCAAGAGGAATAATTTAAATGTGATCAGAATCTCAGAACAGGAAGAGACAAGATCACAGAGAAAATTGTTGAAGATTTGTTAGATGAGAACTTCCCTAATATGATGAAAGATGAAGAGATACCCATTTTAAAAGTTCAGTAAACCCCAAACAGGGTAGAACCCCAAGAGAAAATGACCAGAGCATAACATAATCAAACTCACCAAAACCAAAGACAAAGAAAGAATCCTGACAGCAGCATGGGAAAAACGAAAAGTTACCTACAAAGGGCAAATAATATGACTTAGCTTATTGACTGACTGATTTCTTGGCATAAGCCATGCAGTTGAGAAGACAATGGGATGATATATATAAAACCCTGAAAGAAAAAAATAGCCAACCAATAATTATGTATTCAGCAAAATTGTCCCTCAAATATAGTGAAATTAGGACATTTTTCGATAAACAGAAATTAGGGTAATTTGTCAAAAGCCGACCAACCTTATCAGAGATGTTAAAGGGAGTCCTTCAGATAGAGAAACAACAATAGAAGAGAACAAATGATGATTAACACAAATGATGATATAACCCAGAAACCAACCCAGTTATAGACATTACCAATGTAAAATAAACTTATAAGAGTGTAAACAGGGAACCAGAGACATCAATTGGTAAATTAGGAAAACCACAAACCAAAAAGAGAGAATAAATTAGTGTAGGTAAAGAAGTTCCAAATAGTGAGGAAGTCAAGACAATTGCAAGATAGAACAGACTTTTCCAAACTTGGGAAGAAAATGATAAATCACAGAGTAACCTCAAATAAAATTAATAAAAAAATAAAATAAATAGAAAATAAAAAAGTGGAGAGTCAAAAATATTTAGTAAATGCTTAAACAATAGCAATGAAGGAAATGATAACCGATTTCATAAACAAAATGAGTTATGCACAGAAAGTTATATGGAACAAAGAAATCAGCAACACTACAAAAAAATCATGTAACAAAGTGACAGCAATTCATTCATACTTGTCAATAATTACACTGAATGTAAAAAGATTAAATGCACCACTGAAGAGATGGAGAGTTGCAGACTGGATATGAAAATATGACCCATCAATATGTTGTCTACAAGGGACTCACCTTAGACACAAAGACAAAAATAGACTAAAAATCAAAGACTGAAAAAAGATATACCAAGCAAATGGCAATAAAAAAAATCAGGAGTGAGAATATTAATTTCTGACAAAATAGACTTTAAGAAAAACACCACCATAAGAGACAAACATCAAAACCAAACCAAACTCACTGCCGTTGAGTCAAATCCAACTCATAGCGACCCCTTCTTGGGTTTCCCAGGCAGTATCTGTACAGAAGTAGATTGCTCAGTCTTCCTTCCGAGGAGTGGCTGGTAGATTTGAACTGCCAGCCTTCTGGTTAACAGTCAAATGTTTTAGGCACTACACCACCAGAGCTCCCTCAGTAAGAGACAAGGAAGGGCATTATATAATGATTTAAGAATGAATTGAACAAGAGTATATAACCTTAATAAATATCTATTCTTACAACAAAAGAACATATAAATACATAAATTAGACTTAAACAGAATAGAAAAGACAAATAGATGACTCTAGAGTAATAGTAGGAGACTTTAATACACTACTTTCAATGACAGATAGAACAACTGGAAAGAAACTTAACAAAGACACAGAAGAACTAAACAATACAATCAACCAATATGACCTTATAGAAAAACGTATTAAATGTATGTGGTTCTGTGCTACATGCTGAAGTGTTCTGTCCTTAAAACATGGCCTATCCAGTGAGGGGAACTGACAGCACCATGAAGTCAGGGCTATGATTTTCAGCACTACAAAAGTCTGTGCTGTGGGGGCCCAGATGAGCAAATAATTCACTCTTCTTGTGGGTGTCAATCACAGATGATGTGTGTAAGGAATATCTGCATAAATGCATAGATACAGTGTCACACACACACACAGGTATTTTACACATATTTGTAAATTATTCATTATCACTCAGCAATCAGTACACTCCAGTGGAAGGACATCTTGACTGGGAGGTAGGAGACATGGATTAAATTTCCCTAACTCCTTTATGGCACTTGACTGCTAACCAGAAGGCTGGTGGTTCAAACCCACCAGCCACTCCTCAGAAGGAAGGTTGGGCAATCTATTTCCGTACTGATACTGCCTCTGAAACCCAACGAGGGGTCTCTATGAGTCGGGTCTGACTCAACAGCACATAACAACAACAACAGCTCCTTTATGCAGTCCCTGTGCACTCTCAGACAAATCCCTGCCCTTCTCTGTCCTCTGAGGAGCCCTGGTGGCTCAATGGTTAAGCACAGAGCTGCTAATCAAAAGGTTGGCATTTCAAATCCTCTCAGAAGCTCCACTAAATGAAAGACCTGGCAATCTACTCTTGTAAAGACTACAGCCCAGGAAGCCCTATGGGGCATTTCTACTCTGTCTTATAGCATTAGTATGAATTAGAATTGATTTGATGGCAAACAACCTTGTCCTCTACCTCCTGCTTGTAAGATCCCAATGGAATTAGCCTGGTCTCTGTGAGGCTCATATTAGATGGGAGAACAGGAGTGCTCCCTGGCAATCAGGGACAGGGTCAAATACTGGGGAATATGCTTCTCATTGTTTAGCCAGCACCCACGATGGGAAGGTCACTATACTTCTCTGGAAAGAAGAGACAAATCCCATGAGACAGTGATGAGCCACAACTGAGAGAGATGGAGCCCAGAGACAGATGATAGATGGAGAGGAGAGGAGAGCTCAGGGGAGGGTTTCCTGGACTAGACCTTGGAACAGGAGCTGGGCCTTGGGAGAGAAGAGTGGGAGGAAGGGAAGCAGTAATTGGTGGGGGTGGGGCAAATGATTAAAGCATGATGACCTGTGGCTGGAGTAAGGATGGAGACTGTAGCATCATCCCTGAGTCTTTGAAGACAAGATAGATTCAAGGGTGAGGCACTTCAGGGCAGCTGTCTGTGCAAATGATGGTCACCAGTTGACAAAAGGAACAGAGGAGGGCAGCCTCGGGAAAGGGAACTGCATAAGCAAAGGAGTAGAATTGTAAGAAAAATGAGGAGATTAGTCAGGCAAGGGCATAGGTGGTCATTGTTATAGGTCTAAAGAAACAGTCAGACTTGGGCAGGCATTGATTGTCAGAAACAAAGCTATTAGATTTCTAGATGCTGTCAGCACATGTATGGTCAAGACTGAGTGGTTGATGGGATAGAGGAGGAGGACTGACCAGAATCTGCTTCTACCCCATCACTGGGTCCTTTATCCTCAGGACCCAGGCAGTGGTTACCCCACCCCACCTAGGCTGGCCCAGCCAACCACATCTGAGTGTAGGAGGCCCTCCATACCTGCTTTCCCTGAGCTGAGAGGCCAGAGTCACCTCCAATGCGCCCTCTGAGGTTGAGTTCACTCTCACCATGCCGACATAGATAAATGGAGCGTGGTGTGACGTGGATGTTCATGAGGTAGTAGACTGTGCGGCTCTGGATGTGGTCCTGCACTTGGTTCACCATGTAGCGGGTTCCCACATCAAAGATCTTGATATAGGACAAGTGTCTGGGCCAGATGCAAGCAGAAGCAACTTCAGTTCATGGGGCTGACAATGGTGGGGCTGATCCCAACAAAAAGTCTCCACCACACACTCTGCTTTCAAACCTCCTCTACAACCCAAATTTCACGTACCTTTCCTTCAACGAGATGCCACACCTTGCCTTGTTCTGAGTACCTGTCCTAGAAACTCAATTCTGGGCCACTTTAAGGAGATCATTGCCTGCTATCATCTCCCCCTTAGTTCCTTTCCTCAGCTCACATTGAGCCAGTCCACCTTTTTACTTTCACTCATCATACTCCAGGCAGCTGGGGTTCTTTCCTCTGTGTTTCATGCCTCTATCTACTCAAAGAGGACTTCTCCATTCCCTACCCTTTGCAATCATGAATCAAGCTCTATTTCTCTCATCTTTGAGCTTCTGCCATGATAGTTTGTACTTAATCTTCGACAGGCATCTGTGAAGTGGACATGGTATTTTTTCTCTGCTTGTTCACCTATGTGTGTGTTTTCCTTCACTCAGAAATGGGGGTGGGCTGGGTTCTTTCCCCATCAGCTATGCCGTCAACAAACACACTCTCCTTTGCCCCAGGCACTGTGCTTGGAGTTGGGGGCCAGTCTTTCTCTTTTGGAAGCTCCTAGATCAGTCAGGAACATATTCTTGGAAACACATGATTAATGCTTGGGGTCTAATCCACAAAAAATCACTCAATATCTAAGGCATGCCAAATACTGAAGCATGGGGATATAGGGGTAGTCCACAACATCACTGAACTTGTGGTTCTGCTCCCCCTTATTTCTTGTCCCTTTAATTTTGTGTTCTATAATGAACGCAAAAACAAACAAAAACTCATTGCCGTTGAGTCAGATCCGACTCATAGCGACCCCTCCTTGGGTCTCTGAAGTGGTATCACTACAGAAGTAGATTGCCCTATTCTGAGTGTCTGATGGGTTTGAACCACCAGTCTTCTGGTTAGCAATCAAGTGCCCTATGCACTATGCCACTAGAGCTCCTATAATGAACTAATAACTAATAATAAATAATAACTCATAATACAGAGTGACAATCAAACTTAAATAGTTTGATTAATAACCTGTCTCCTGACGAATGGAGAAGGGACTATGGCCAATCAGAAGACCAGAGTTCTGGAAGAAGGTTCCTGAGTTCTCTGCGGTGCTAGGCATTAATTCTTTAGTTGTATTGCAGGGAGTTCCAGGAGGTCCCTGGGAAGAGGTGGGGGAGTCTAGGACAATGGAGTGACACTAGCAACCCTAGTTGCACAGTAGCAAAGCCAAATGAAATAACTGCACTAACCCAAGGCAGGTAAGACAGCAGCTGATGGATTTCATTTCAGAAAGACTGTCCTTTGAGCTTCCAAGAGAACTCCTCTGTGTCTGCACCATGCTTATCATGCCCAATCCTATCACTCACTCACTCACACACTCACTGTTATCGAGTCATTTCTGACTCATAGAGACATTCATTGGGTTTTCGAGGCAGAAAGTCTTTATGGAAGTAGATTGCTCCATCTTCCTTCCACGGAGTGGCTGGTGGGTTTGAACCTCCAACCTTCTGGTTAGAAGTCAAATGTCTTAGGCACTGCACCACCATGTCCAGTGGCTTCTACGGGGTATTTGCATTTGCTAAATACTTCCTCTACATCTTGCAGAGAGTGAGAACTTTAAAGTACATGAATTCTCATAACCATCCTGTAGAGCAGAAATTATTATCTCTTTTTTAAAGATGTGGAAACTGAGGTACAGAGTAGGAAAGTTATTTGTCAAAAACCATCTAATCAGAAAAGAAGTAGAATTGGGATTTAAACCACAAAATACTCCCTTTTCCTATGACCCTCAGAGCCCAGGGGTAGAGAATATCTGATATAGCCTTGTTGCCTAGTTACTATCTATCTGTTCCTGACACTAGGTTCTCAGTAGCTCTGAGAGAACTTCCAAATTTTTCAGCTTAGTCTAACATTCTATACTGGCCACAATTGGCGGCACTTACCTCACTATCCTATGCCCATACCCATAACTTGTCTGTTTCATTCTAGCCTTCATGCCTTTGCTGTTAGCACTGGAATACTCTCCATACCCCTCTTCTCTTACTCAGATATAACTAGGCCCTTGCATGTTCCATTTGCTTGAAAAGCTGCTCCACATGTAGTTTCCAAAGAGGAGCCCTATGCATCCATCCCTCAAAAGCCAGCAAATTCACCAGCTCCAAGAAGTCTTCTTTGAACTCAGGATCTTATGAAGTCTTTTAGAAGCATTCCACAACAAAAATACTAGGATAGTTAATACACATTCCCCACCATGTGTAATTTTAAATAAAAACTATAAACTATATAAGTATAAGGAGGTTCAACCAAGTTCTGGTTGTATTTTTTTTCCATCTTGACCACCTTGTTGCTGTATTAGAAATATCAAATGATTTCAAAATATATTTCTTATTTTTGGTAGCCCCTACTTTGCTGGTGCCCTAAGCACATGATTAGGTAGGTACATTTTGGATAATCCACCTCTCCCAGAACTTCCTCTTGCAAGCTGGGTTGAGTCCCCTGCTCTGTGCTCCTATAGCCCACTTAGTTTGCCATCCCTACAATTATTTTTTTCTGTGTGTATGTGTGTGATTTAGGTGAATTTTACAGAACAGATTGACTTTCCATTCAAAAATTGATGAAAATTTTCTTTTGTGACATTCTTTGCAACTCCCACAATGTAACAGCACTTTCCCAACTTCCTCCCTGTATTTAAGGAGCTCTGGTGGCATAGTGCGTAAGGCATTTGACTGCTAACCAGAAGGTTGGTGGTTCCAACCCACCAGCCACTCTGGAGAAGGAAGACTGGGCAATCTACTTTTATAAAGAAACCCAAAGGGCTTCACTATGAGTCAGAATCAAGTCGATAGCAGTGAGTTTATCTTTTTTCTTTTTTTTCCCCCTGTATTTACCATTTCCCTTCATCCTTCTTTCCTATCCTTTCCTGCCTTAGTTTTATCCCTAAGAAAATGCTGCCTTTTTTTTTTCCTATATGGTTGGTTGTTGTAAGGAGTGTACCTCTGTGGTATTAGTGTTCACCTTATAGGCCTGTCTATTGTTTGGCTGAAAATTGAACCACGGAATTGAGTTCAGTTCCAGACTTGAAGGGTGTCTAAAGGCCATAGACTCAGGTGTCCCACCAGTCTCCTCAATGGCAGTGAGTTTTTTTTTTTTTTTTTTTTTTAGTTTTGTTATACATTTTTCTCCCATTCTATATGGGACCTCCCTTTGTGATCTCTTTCAGGGTGGTTAGTAGTGATAGCCAGGCACCATCTAGTTTTTCTGGTCTCAGGTGGAGGCTGGAATTCATAAGGTCTCTGGTAGCCTAGTGCCTAAGGCACTTGACTGCTAACCAGAAGGCTGACAGTTCAAACCCATCAGCAACTCCTTGGAAGGAAGGTTGGGCAATCTATGTCCGTAGTGATACTGCTTCGGAAATGCAAGCAGGAGTCACTATGAGTCGAGTCGGACTTGATGGCACATAACAACAACACTAGTCCTTTGGAATAATTTATACTTGCATCTTTGATTTCCTTTGCTCTTCTTTGCTCTGGATGGGAAAAGACCAATAGCTGTACCTTAGATGGCCACTGGGTTAGACTGGGTTCTCCAGAGAAACAAAAAACAATAAAGCTTATATATATGTATATACACAGAGAAATTTCTCTTAGGAAAATGGTTCACACACATATAGAAGCTGGCAAGTCCAAAGATCCTGGATCTAACATCAAGCTGGAGGCTTTTCCTGGCTCTTGCAACCACAGGGACTGAGAAGCTCAAGGCTGGCAGGCAGTACACTGGCTGCTGACTCCAACAAATGATGAATCCAAGATCTCTAGGCTGAATGGTGGACTGTTCACTCATGGACAGTTGTAGGCAGCACAACAGAATCCTGATCCA
>NW_006922306.1:867542-869482 GCF_000298275.1 Orycteropus afer afer | reverse complement strand
TCCTTGATGGTGGCAGTAATCTCTGCAACCCCTCCAGGGATGCAGTACTGCTTTTGGTTTACTATTTTTGTAGGTAGAGGCAGTTCTAATGGCTTCCACTTGGCTTTTCCTACCATAATAGCCCTTACTCCACATGTCAGGGAGTCAATGTGGGAATTCTGCCAATTGCTGAGTATATCTATTCCAATTATACGTTCTGGCACTGGGGAAATCACTACAGGCTGGGTTTGGGGACCTACTGGACTCACTGTGAGACACACATTAGCTAAGACTCCATCAAAAGCTATGCCCCCACTCTGACAGGTGGACCGGGCCACAATGACACTTTGGGTCTCCTGGAATTAGTGTCAATTCAGAGCCAGTGTCCAGTAACCCCCAAAAAGTCTGATTATTTCCCTTTCCCCAATGAACAGTCACTCTCTTAAAAGGCTAGGAGAAAGACAGACATTATAGATTTTTGGCAATGTAGTGGGGTCCTTCCTCTAAGGGACCTGGCCTCCCCTTATTTAAGGGGTTGTGGGTCTGTAAACTGGCTCGTGTCTGGGAATTGATTGATAGGTTGTGACTCTGTATTCTGGTGATTCAATCTAGGTTGCTGTTCACATGACCTAGAATTCTTTTGTCTATACAGATCAAGTAAATATTTAGTAGGCTTGCCATGTATTTCACTACCAGGAACACCATGAGCAGGTAGCCAGTGCCATAATTCCACATGAGTCAGACTATTCTGATTACTGTTCCGACTCTGCTGTCCATTATGGTAACCATGCCAACCTTGCCTTTGTCAATTAACTGCTGCCACTTGGCCCCTACTACCATGGGATCCAATCAGCCCCATCATAGTTGAGTGTCTTAGTTCAATTAGGGCAGTTCCCACTGTCAAATCAGGTTTACATAAAATAGCAACCACAACAGTTTTCAGGGATGGTGGAGCTCCCTTCACAAATTTATTCCTCATGGTACTGCTGAAAGGCATGTCTTCTGGACTGTCCATTTCTGGCTCTAGTGGTGTAATCTGATAAATCCATTCTAACAGGCCAATTTCCCTAAGCCTCTGGATACCTTCTTCTACATTATACCAAGGCCCGGTCTGGTACTTCAACTTGACTTAAGGTAGGCCACTGCATAATCCATGCCTCAGTAAACCAAACAAATAAACTATTAGATCCTTTCCTAACCCCTCAAGCTGAGACATTGAATGAAGAATCCATACTTAGTGGGCCTAAATCAGTAAACTCAGACTGATCCAATGTTACATTCCTTGCACCATTATCCCACACCCTCAGTAGCCATTCCCATACATATTCTCCAGGTTTCTGTCTGTACATGTTAGCAAAATCAAGTAGGTATTTTCAGGTATAGCATATCACCTCCTCAGTCACACTTTCTATTTCACCTTTTGGGGCTCACTTGGACTTAACTTTTGTTACATGTCTAGCAGCAACAATGGGTGGTTGAGGCAGTTCCTGAGAGCATTCAGAAATGTCTTCCATGGCTTCTGCCTCAAACAGTGACCCAGCAGGACCGGTTTGGCTAGTCCTATCAAACTGAGGGGGAGGGGATAATGGTTTTACAGTAATCCATTCAGATGGGAGGGATTCAACAGAATTTACAGGCTCCATATTCTGATCTTCCTGATCATCTGTCCATATGTCCCCATTCCAGGTTTCAGGATCCCATTTTTTTCCCAATCAATGCCTCACTTTAATGTCAGATACCATTCTGGATTGGCAATTTAATTGGCATTGTAATGCAGCCACCCTTACAATAAGACTCTGGGTTTGGTTTTCAGCAATATCAGCTCTGTTACTAGAAGATATAAGGCTTTCTTTCAGAGCACAACTGGAAGCACTGAGGTCTTTTATGAAGCGCTTAAGCCAAGACACAGCAGCTCTGAGCTCATCTCACTCTTTCACCACTTTGTCTAGTGTAAGTAGGAC
>NW_006922306.1:863141-866742 GCF_000298275.1 Orycteropus afer afer | reverse complement strand
ATTCCCTCAAGATGTTTGGTTATGCCTAAGAAGTTTTCATAACTTTGCCCCCTTGTATGCTTTACTATTTTTGTGGATAAATTTGCAGCACATACAAATATGTATGTAGAAACATCCTTTGTCAAACCTACATATATTCTTGGGTATAATCCCATTCACCTTCCCAACTCTGTTCAGCTTGAGTTTCTAAGTATCCACTCATATATGATTGTTATTACTGTCATTGCAAGTTTGTATATGCAGTCGTATTTACCTTTGTTTTCTTTAACTTTTGTGATCCTCCCAGTGTCTTCCTCTACCCTGGTCATTTTGTGCTGACCTCTACCTTATAATATATTGCCTTTCCCTTTACCAAAGTTAATATGTGTCTGCCCTCTAGTTAGTAGTTTATCTTCTTCCCCTTTCACCCCTGGTAACATTCAAAAAATGATTCTTCCTGTGTGTAAATCTGTTCTTTAATTTTTACAATAGTGGTCTCATGCAATATTTGCACTTTTGTGATTGACTAATATCACTCAGCATAATAGCCTCTAGGTTCATCCATGTTATGAAGTGTTTCACAGATTCATTGTTATTCTTTAACATTGCATAGTATTCCATTGTCTATATGTACCATAGTTTGTTTATCCATTCATCCATTGATGTGCACTTGGTTGTTTCCGTCTTTTTGATGTTGTGAACACTTTCTGCAATAAACATGGATGTGCATAAATCTGTTCGTGCCATGGCTCTTATTTCTCTATGATATATACTTAGTAGCAGGATTGCTGAATCATTGAGTATTTCCGCTTCCAACTTTTTAAAAAAGTGCCATACCATTTTCCACAGTGGTTGTACAATTTTACAGTGCCACCAGCACTGTATGAAGGTTCTAGTCTCTTCAGACCCTTGCGAGTAGTTGGTGTTTTCTGTTTTTTTTTTTTTTTGTTTTTTTTTTTAACTTTGCTATTAGTGCTGGGGTGGAATGATATCTACTTGCCGTTTTGTTTTGTATTTCTCTAATGGTTAATGAAGGAGCTCAGTTGATGCTGTGGTTAAAGCAATGGGCTGCTAACCAAAAATTCAGTGGGTCAAACCCATCAGCCACTCTGCAGAAGAAAGATGAGACTGTCTGTTTCTGTTAAGATTTACAGCCTTAAACACCTCATGGGACAGTTTGGCTCTGTCTTATAGGGTCGCTATGAGTCAGAATTGACTTGATGGCAGTTGTTTTCTCAATTCCACTAGACACTCCTTGGAAGAAAGATTGGGCAATCTACATCTGTATTGATACCACCTCAGAAACCCAAGGAGGGGTTGCAATGAGTTGGATCTGACTTGATGGCAGTGCATTAAATGGGTAATGATCATGATATTTTGTTCACGTGCTTGTTAGTTGCCTGAATGTCTTCTTTTGTGAAGTGTTTGTTCAGGTCCTCTGTCCATTCTTAAATTGGATTGTTTGTCTTTTTATTCTTGAGGTGTTGAAGTTTTCTACTAATTTTAGAGACAAGTCTTTTGTCTTATATGTTATTGCCCATTTTTTTTTCCACTCTGTAGGTTCTCTTTTTCCTTTTTTGGCAAAGTCTTTTGAAGTGTATATATGTTTAATTTTAAGAGGTCCCAAACATCTACTTTGTCTTCTGCTATTTGTGGGATTTTAGTTATGTTTGATAGTATATTTATGTCATATATTTGCTGCTGTTGTTATGTGCCATTGAATCAGACCCGACTCATAGTGACCCCTCTTTGGGTTTCCAAGGCAGTAGTAGATTGCCCCATCTTCCTTCTGAGGAGTGGCTGGTGGGTTTGAACCACCAGATTTCTGGTTAGCAGTCAAGTGCCTTAGGTACTATGCTACCAGAGCTCCATCTATGTTTAGGGCCCATAAATTTGCCCCTATTTTTTCTTTGATGATCTTTATGGTTTGAGATTTTATTTTAGTTTCTGATCCATTCTGAGTTTTTCAAAAAGCATTTTATTGAAATACAATTTATGTACAATGAAATAAACAAAACTATAGTGACATGGGTCAATACTTTTTTTTTTTTGCAGTGTTCCCTCCCCTCCCCTTCCACTCCTGATAATCCACAAAGTTCCCTTCCATATATAAACCTTTCCTTGACTTTTTACAGTTATGAACTAATACTATATTTGTCCTTCTGTGATTGACTCAGCATAATGTCCTCCAAATTCATCCATGTTATGCGGTGTTTTGCAGATTCTACATTATTCTTTAGGGTCACATAGTATTCCATTGTGTGCATGCACCATAGTTTGGTTATCCATTCTTCTGTTGATGTGCATGTAGGTTGTTTCCATCCTTTTGCTATTGTAAATAGTGCTGTGATGAACATGCTGTGCATATATCTGCTCTTGTTCTGACTCTCACTTCTTTAGGATAAATACCTAGTAATGGGATTGCTGGGTCAAATGGTATTTCTAATTCCAGCTTTTTAAGGAATTGCCATACTGTTTTCCACAGTGGTTGTATCATTTGACAGTCCCACCAGCAGTGTATGAGAGTTGCACTCTCTCCACCTCCTCAGCAGCATTTATTTTCTGTCCTGTTGAACTTTGCCATTCATGCTGGAGAGAGATGGTATCTCGTGGTTGTTTTGATTTGCATCTCTCTGATGGCTATTGATCATGAACATTTCTTCTTGTATTCGACAGCTTTCTGAATATCCTCTTTGGTGAAGTGTCTATTCGTGTCTTCTGCCCACTTTTAAATTGGATTGTTAATCTTTTCATTGCTGAGGTGTTGGAGTTTTCCATAAATTTTAGACATAAGTCCCTTGTCAGATATGTAATTATCAACAAGTATGAATTTGTTGCTGTCATGTTGTTATGTGCTTTTTCGTAGTGTTGATTTCTTTGTTCTGTATAATTTTCTGTGCTGAGCTTGTTTTGTTTATGAATTGTGTTATCACTTCCTTCGTTGCTATTGTTTTAGTGCTTGCTAAATATTTGTACTGGTCCTTTTTTATTTTCATGTGAAGGTTTATCATTTTTCTTTGAGGTTACCCTGTGATTTATAATTTCTTCCCAAGTTTAGAACAGTCTGTTTTATCTTGCAGTTGTCTTGACTTTTCTACCATTTAGAAGTTCTGTTACTACACAGTTTTTCCCTTGTTTTGGTTTTTAGTTGTCTTAATTTGTCAATTGATGTATCTTAATTCTTTTTTACATTCTTGTAGGCTTATTTACTTTGGATAGTTCTATAACTGGGTTGATTTCTGGATTATGTCATTATGTGTGTTAATTGTACTTGTTGTTTGGTGTTGTTGGTTCTCTGTCCAAAGGACTCCCTTTAGCATCTAAGGTTGGTCTCGTTTTAACAAATTCCCTTGATTTCTACTTATCTAGAAATGTCCTCATTTCACCATCATATTTGAGGGACAATTTTGCCAAGTATATAATTCTTGGTTGTAAACTTTTCTCTTTCAGTATTTTATATATTCCATCCCATTGTCTTCTCACCTCCATGGTTTCTGCCGAAAAATCTGAGCTTATTCTTACTGGTTGCCTCCTGTAGGTAACTTTTTGTTTTTCCTATGTTGCTTTTAGGATTCTTTCTTTGTCTTTGGTTTTGGTGAGTTTGATGACGGTATGTCTTGGT
>NW_006922306.1:859058-863000 GCF_000298275.1 Orycteropus afer afer | reverse complement strand
ATTTTTCATTGTACCAGGAAATTTCCCTTTCAAAAAATCTTGGACAATTTTCTCAGTGGTTTTATTTGTCTCTTCCTGTTCTGGAATTCTGATTACACATAGGTTATTTCTTTTGATGGTATCCCACATGAACCTTAGGCTTTCTTCATTTTGTTTTGATCTTTTCTCTGATTGTTCCCTTTCCAGTACTGAGGTATTTGCCTTCAATTTCACTAATTTTGTCTTCCATTGATTCAAGTCTACTCCTTTGTCTATTCAATGTCTTATCTGTTTCTGAAAATTTAGTTATTAATCTTCTGGATTTTTATCTGTAGATTTTGTATCATTTCTAATTTTTAATTTATTTTGTCATTTTGTAGTTGTATTGCTCTCAAAATGGTTCTAGGGTTTTCTCTGTGTTTTCCTCAATTTTTTCAGTATTTTCCTTGATCTGTCTCTAAATTCATTGAAGATAGCAAAATATAATTCTTTTGAATTCCTTATCAGGGAGTTCCAATGCTGTGTTTTCCTCAGGATGTGTTTTGGGTCTGTATACTGCTCCTTTGTTTCTCCTGCTTTATCTTGCTTCTTTGTGCTGACTGTGATGCTTGGTTGTCTCCAAGGCATTGTGACATTTTTGTGTTTATATTTACTTGGTGATTGCATGTTGGAGTAACTTGCCCATGATTTTTGTTTTCTTTGTATGTTATCTACATAAGCAGGGTACTGTGCTGTGCTTCTCTATCCGCTAGTTGGCAGCACTTACACACACACACCACCTGTCTCTTTTCCCATTGTCTACCTCCCATATGTCCCTGCCATCTTTAGCAAATGAAGCTTATTCTTAGGTCCCTGGAATCCATATGAGAATGCTGTCACTTTAAAATCCAAAATGGTCTCTGCTTGTAAATAATCAAAATGGCTGTGCCCTCCAGCCAGCCAAAAGTCCACAGCTCAGGTTGTCTCCCTCCTTGCTGTTTCCCTTCTTAGTCACAGACCACCAGCACAGTCATCCCTGAAGCCCATGGTGACCAGGGCTGATCTTTATGTCAATTCTTAGGTCCCAATACCACTTGGAAATATTCAGGCTGTTGGTCCTGTCAGAGTAGCTGACAGTCCACTGCTCCAACCATCTCCATACTCAGTGTTTTTGTTCAGGTTCTTCCACTACTTGGTGCCTAATTCACTTCTGTATACTTCCTTTCAAAGCTCAGAGTTCCAGGATTATCTTCTGTATCTCTGTCAACTGGTTTCTCTTTTCTTTGTTGAAAAGGGTCTGTGGAGCTTGTCTGCCTATCCCATCATCTTACCAGAAGTCCTGAGGTTGTTTTTGAATATGGTGAGAGATATGGATCCTATTTGATTTTTCTGCAAATGGATATCCACTTTTGCCAGCACCATTTTTTATACTATGTTTTCCCTATTTAATAGGTTTTGAACTTTTATCAAAGATCAGCCATCCATGTTGTTGTTGTCAGGTGCTATCAAGTTGGCTCTGACTCGTAGTGACCCTATGTACATCAGAACAAAGCTCTGCCCAGTCATGCACCATCCTCACAATCCTTGCTATACTTGAACCCATTGTTGCAGCCACTGTGTCAATCCATCTTGTTGAGGGTCTTTCCTTTTCTTGCTGACCCTCTAATTTGCTAAACATGATATCTTTCTCTAGAGACTGGTCCTTTCAACAACAGCCAAAGTAGGTGAGATGAAGTCTGGCCATTCTCACTTCTAAGGAACATTCTGGCTACACTTCTTCCAGGACAGATTTGTTTGTTCTTTTGGCAGTCCATGATATTTTCAGTATTCTTCACCAACATCACAATCCAAAGGCATCAACTCTTTGTCGGCCTTCATTATTCATCGTCCAGCTTTCACATGTATATGAGGTGATAGAAAATACCACGGCTCGGGTTAGGTGGACCTTAGTCTTAAAATGACATCTTTGCTCTTTAACACTTTAAAGAGGTGTTTTGCAGCAGATTTGCCCAGAGAGATACGATGTGTGATTTCTTGACTGCTGCTTCCATGTGTGTTGATTTTGATCCAAATAAACTGAAATCTTTTACAACTTCAGTCTTTTCTCCCTTTATTGTAATGTTGCTTTTTGGTCCAGTTATGAGGGGGTTTTATATTCATTTATTTATTTTTATTTTAAGAGCTTGTTTTACATTCAACTTAACACGTACATTTAATTTCATTCCCCATTCTCCTTGTCCAACCCTAATCCAGTCTCCTCCCCTCCTTACCCTATAACCCTCCCCATGTGCTTCTCATATTTATGCACTCCTGTTTGTCCTATATTTTCTCAATTTGAATGTTGGCCCTCTGGTGTCCCATGGTCTATTACTCTAAGGAAAGTATTACCATTGAGTATGTGGGTACATCACCCTGGGTTAAGTGGTCTGTGTTAACTATTGGGCTGAGAGCCCACCCCTGGGGATGAGTTTTATTCCAGGTGTGGAATGTATTTCAGGGCCATAGTATTGGGAGTCTCACCAGATTTAATCTGACCAGTAATTCTGGTCATTATTGAGTTTTTGGATTTTGTTCCACGTTTTCCCTCCCACTCTATCCAGGATCTCCAGATTTGATCCTTTCCTGAGTGTATGTCATTGGTAGTTGGGCACCATCTAGTTCTTCTGGTCTCAAGGGCCATTGTGTCCTAGGGCTGATTGCTTCTAAATGCCCTTGTTTTTTGTTTGTTTGCTTGATTGTTTTGTCTTCTTCTTCACTTCGGATGCTAAGAGACCATTGGCTGCATCTCAGAAGGCCGCTTGAAAGCTTTTAAGGCCCCAGTCATTACTCACCAATGTAGGATGTGGAGCAAGGCTTTTATGAATTTTGTTGTGCCAATTGAGTCTAGTGTCCCCCAGTACTATGGTTCTGAGACAGTAGATCTATTGGATCTCTCCCCCATAGTGTCTGGTTGTCTGTGAGGAATTACTCTGTGTCTATCTTCTATTGTTTCTGTAAGGACTGCAGGTATTTTGTATCACTGGTGGCTGTGCAAGATTAGCCTCAGCTGAATCTTTCCTTGGTCTAGAGTATACTTCTGTTCACTGACCCCTGTCTAATCATCATAAGTGTTTATGTGTTTATCTGTATAGCCTAGTGTTTGGTGTTAATGGCAATGCAGTATTGTGGACACAATGGTTGGTATTAGCATCTGTCATCTATCTCCTATGTGCACAATTTGGTGTCCTCCCATTTCCTAATGTTATCATGGTGG
Organism: Orycteropus afer afer; assembly: GCF_000298275.1. Classification (NCBI taxonomy): domain Eukaryota; kingdom Metazoa; phylum Chordata; class Mammalia; order Tubulidentata; family Orycteropodidae; genus Orycteropus; species Orycteropus afer. The sequence goes on along the minus strand of NW_006922306.1, from coordinate 859,789 downwards.
CCATAAATCCTTCCCGTATATCCCTACCCTTACCCATGTCAGCATGTAGGCCCCAACTAGCCCAAAATTAATCCCTCCCTTTCCCTCCCCATCCTGGTAACCTACTTAATGAGTTCCCATTCCCAAGCAAACCCTTCTCTGTCTTTTTACAGTACTCAGCTCATAGAGTACTTGTCCTTCTGCGATTGACTTATTTCACTCAGCATAATGTCCTCCAGATTCATCCACGTTGCGAGATGATTCGCGTATCCAGTTATGAGGGTTTTTGTTTTCTTTATGTTTAGGTTAAATTTGTACTGAAGACTTCAGTCTTTGATCTTAATCAGTAAGTGCTTAAGTCATTTTCACTTTCAGCAAGCAAGGTTGTGTCTTCTAGTTTAAGTATGTAGTGTGTTTCGAGAAATTTGACCATTTCTTCTAGGTTTTCAAAAAAATTTTTGTAATACACTTCTTCATAGTGTTCTGTTATTATTCTTTTTGTTTCAGTAGGTTCTCTTGTGAAATCACCTATTTCATTTCTTATTTGTGTTATTTGCATCTTGTCCTTCATTTCCTTTGTTAAATTCTCCAGTCATTTGTCAATTTTTAAAATCTTTTCAAAGAAATGACTAGTCTTGTGGATTCTTTCTATTGTTTTTCTGTTTGGGTTTTCATTTATTTCTGCTCAAATCCTTATTATTTCCTTACTTCTAGTGACTGTAGGCTTTTTTAGCTGGTTTTTTTTTTTTTTT
>NW_006922306.1:847915-858343 GCF_000298275.1 Orycteropus afer afer | reverse complement strand
TATAGCCATTTGCTTATGTTTTTCCATCCTTTGATTTTTAGCTTATTTTTGTTTTTGAGTCTAAGGTGTGTCGCTTGTAGACAGTATATTGATGGGTCATGTTATCTAATGCATTCTGTTACTCTTTGTCTCTTGACTGGTACAATTAATCCATTACATTCACTGTAATTATAAATATGCATGAATTTACTGTTGTTGTTTTGCTTTTTTTATAGTGTTGATGGTTTCTTTGTTCAATATATTTTTCTTGCTGAATTCATTATGTTTATAGATTTTTATCATTTCCTTTGTTGCTGTTATTTTAGTGTTTACTGAGATTTTAAGTTCTTGTTTTGTTTTTTTACTTTGGTGACAAGGTTCATTGATTTTCCTTGAAGTTACCCTATAATTCATTATTATCTTCCCAAGTTTTAAACAGTCCATTCTGTCTTTATATAGTCTTGACTTTCTATCCATTTGGAAGTTCTGTAACTACATCATTTATTCCCTGTTTTTGCTTGGGAGGTATCATCATTTAGAAATTGACTTCTCTGGTTTCCTATTTTCTATCTTGTAGGTTTATTTTATTTTTGATATTTCTATAGCTGGGTGATTTCTAGGTGATGGTATTATGTGTCTTAATCTCCATTTGTTGTCTGTCATTGTTGGTTCTTTGTCTTAATGAGTCCCTATTAGCATTTCTAGTAAGGTTTGTCAGGTTTTTACAAATTGTCTTATTTATTTATTTATTTATTTAATCTTGGAATATCCTAATTTCACCATCATATTCTAGGAACAATTTTTCTGTGTATGTAATTCTTGGTTGGCAATTTTTTTCTTTCAGGATTGTATGTGTTATTCCACTGCCTTCTAGCCTGCATGATTTCTGAAAAAAATCAGAGCTTAGTCTTATTGGTTCTCCTTTTTAGTTAACATTTTGTTTTTCCCAAGTTGCTTTCAGGGTTTTTATCTTTGTCTTTGGTTTTGGAAAGTTTGATTATGATATGTCTTGGTGATTTTAGGGTTAGTTGAGCTTCTTGAATGCAAATCTTCTTCTATTTCTTGATATTAGGGAAGGTTCCCCCCTCCCCCATACACACACACAAATCTTTAACAATTTTCTTGGTGCTTATTTTTTCTTTTGCCTCCTCCTTCTCTGGATTTCTGATCATTCCTCTAACAGATTAGTAGTAAGAGATTTGTAGTCAGTCTCACTAATTCTGTCTTCTATTGATTCAGTTTTATTCTTTGTCCTTCTAATGTATTATCTATTTCTGAAATTTTAGTATTAATCTTTTGGATTTCTATTTGCTGTTTTTGTACTATTTCTATTTTTCTATTTAGTTTGTCAATTTGTTCTTATATTTTTTTTCCTATGGTTTCCTCAAACTTTTCTCTCAATGTGTTCAAGGTACTAAATATAATTATTTTAAATTCCTTATCAAGTAGTTCCTATAACATTTCTTACTCTAGAAGATTTTCTGGCCCTGTTTTGGTTACTTGTTTGGGGCAAGTGTTGTGTGTGTATGTGTGTGTGTGTGTGAGAGAGAGAGATATGAAGTTGTCTATTGTCATCAAGACATTGTGGTGTTATTGTATTAATTCATTGATTGTATGTTGATTTACATCACCCTGATGTTTTGTTTTGTTTCACTTTAATATATCTGGGCAACATTGTGGGCACATAACTCTGATTGCTAGTTTGGCAGCCCGAGAGCACTCACCACCTGTCTCCAGGTAGATTTGGTAGTGGGTGGCAGTGTAGGTGCTAGTCTCTGATCACTGATCATGCAAAGCAGCTGAACGCAGGCTATTTGGGTGTTGATCACCATCTGTTGTCAATTCAGTGCTTCTGGAGTGGGTTGTGGGACTCATCCACTGTTTGGGGTGACAGGTGTGTTAAGTGTGGCTGGGTAGGGTAACTGTCTCCCAAATTCTGAGGAAAGATAGAAAAAAATGGGTGGGAAGAGGGGAAAAGAGAAAATAAGAGGAGTGAATAACAGAGATTTAAGAAGACAGAAAAAGGGAGAAAAGAAGAAAAACAAACTAACAAAAACAAATGTGACACAGTGTTGGCATAAGTGCTAGCTGCCAAATATGACTTCAGTGGAAATGTAGGACTCACTCCCCCTGAGTATGCACTGCTAAATATGGAGGGCCAGGTGCAGCTCTAAGAATGTAGAGGTGGGGAGGTGCAAGGCACTCACTTAGCTGGATTAAGAATTATTAGAAAAGGAAAAAAAAGGCAGGGAGAAGAGGAAGAAAAAGAAAAAAATAACAAAGGGGATGAGGGAAGAACTGAGAAGGAAAGAATAAAAGAAGATAAAAGCAGGAGGGGGATACTGACATTAAGTGTTAGCCACCAAACACAGCTGCAGTGGGAATTTTGATCTCAGTCCAGGGGGAGTGTGCACCACTGTTCATGGAGGAGTAGGGCAGGCAGTCACTGCTGACCACAAAGGGGGAGGTAGGCATCCCCTCTATGGCATAAAAAATAAGCAAATAAATAAATAAAAACAGAGGTGAAGAAGACGTAAAGAGATAAGAAAGAAGAAGAAAACAAGGGGAAGAAGAAGGAAGAACTAGGAAAAAAGAAGCACAGTACTAGCAAAAGTACCAGCCACCAAACACTGCTGTTAGAGAATGCAGTGCTTGCTCTGTGAGAATGTGCATCTCCTATCAGGGAAGGGCTAGGTTGTGTGCTGCTAAATACATGGGCTCGGGGGAAGGACTCCTGTTCTTCATGATCCAAAAAAAATCAAATAAAATAAAGGGGCAAGGAAAGAAGAAGAAAAATGAAAGATAAAAATAGGGGAGGAGGGAAGAACTAAGCAGAATGATAAAGAAAAAAAGCAGCACAGCATTGGCACTGAGGGTGGGTTTGACCAACTCCTGGGTGGATGACGGTTGGAAGGGCCACAAACTGATCATTGGGAGGTTGTGCAAAGTAAGAAGGAAGGTCCCACCTCTCTGTTAACCTGATCACTGATGCAGGCGCTGGTGCACTCCTGGACAAATGGAGCCAGTTAATTGGTTCCTATTTTGATCAGAATGCTGCTTGCAATAACTCAAAATGGTCATGCTATGCTGGTACACAATTTATCTCTTCTTGTTCACTGTTTTCTTTCAGTTTCTTCCTCTCATTGGTATTTGATCTACTTCTTTATCTTTTCCTTTGAAGCTCTGGATTCTAGGATTGTCATCCATAGCTATTTCCCTTGGTGTATTGAATTTTTGTTGTTGAGAGTCTGGATAGTGTATCTGCCTTGTCGGCCATTTTGGATCCTCCCATCCTCACAGTTCTGATCAACTGCATACTCATTGTCTTTCCCAACCACTTGAGCATTCTGCCAGAACAAGGCACAGCTCAGGACTGGGTCCTGATACATGGACTATAAATGTCTATTGATGGTAAAATGATTAAATAAAATTGACCTAGATGTGTCTTCTTTATAACCAAACTGACTCATCAGACACTAACTGAGACCCTTTAAGAGTCTAGGCCCAGGGATGGGGACTTTCTCATTGCTGTTCTTTCATTTCTGTCCCTTTCCTCAAGTTCTTTTCCCCAGATTGCTGTCCTTATGGTGCTTTTGTGAATAAGAGGGGGAAAAAAATTGTCCTTTCCTCAGAGCATACATGGCCACACTCCAACACACATATCTTGATGAGAGAAGCAAGGATACCTTTGGCTGGAGTGAGCAACCTGCACGTTTGTATGTAAAAGCCTTGATCCTTTCACTGAGAGTCCAAGCCTCATATGGCACTTTTTATTATATATGGATGGAGACGGGGTAGTGCCAGACTGGAATTTGTAGACATGACTTTGAATATATATTCTTCTACTAACTCATTATGTGACCTCTGGTAAGCTGACCAGAAGTATGGCCCCTCCAACACCCACCCACCCTGATCTTGATCTCAGTTTCCCTATCTAAAGAATAAGACAGTAACAAAGCTTACCTCTCAGGCCTTCAATTAGGCTAGGCAGGAAGGATGCTTTTTCAAACTTCTTGGGTGGTAATGACCATTGAGGCATCCCTACATTTCTTACTTGTGTCCCAAAGGATGTGGTTAACTGAAATCTCTTCTCATCAAAATTCATTCGGAAAAAGAATAGAGTCCTAGGAATTCCCTATGCTTAATACACACATCTGCCCTGTACTGCTGGTTAACACCTCTCCTATCTTTAGCTAGTATTATGGCTGAAAATTTCTTGTTTTTCATGTAGCTTCCCATATCCCAAGCCATTATAGAAATTACCTGATGAAGAAATCCACTACATGTATGTACCCACTATATATACTACAACATCAAAGGGCCAAAGAGATTGAAGAGATACAAGAATGTTGTGAGAAGAAACATGACTAGGACACAGAATTTGTGATTAAAACTTTAGCTCTATCCTTGACTTGTGATAGGAGCTTGGGCAAGTGATTTCAGCTCTCTGAGACTCAGTTTCCTCTTCTTAAACACTTATGATCATAAGATCCACTTCAGCTTCCATTTTAGAGTTGCTGTGGGGGTTCAGTGAAACAAAGCAGGTAAAGATGTTTGGAAACTGAAAGTAACCCATGTATGAAGAATGCTTTTGCAATAATAATAGCATTAACCGCAGGAGAAAGGCATTTGTTTCCAGAAATCCAGGTCCTGGTCTATCCATATTACTCAAGAAAGCACTACTTTAGTCATCTCATTAACACCTTACACACCAAGAAATCATTGTCTCATGGATAATTAGAGCTGGCATGGCCCTTCAAGACAGATGATCAAATATGTTGTTGTTGTTAGGTGTGTTGAGTCAGATCTGACTCATAGTGACTCTATGTATACAACTAAATGATTCTGTCATTCCTCTGTGAGTTTGTCATACAGTGGTGGCTAGTGTGTTGCTGTGAGGCTGGAGGCTATGCCATTGACATTTAAAATATAAGCAGGGTCAACCATGATGGACAGGTTTCAGCAGAGCTTCCAGACTAAGACAGACTCAGAAGAAGAGGCCATCCACTTCTCAAAGAATTGGGCAGTGAAAACCTTGTGAATAGCAGAGAAACACTGTTTGGTTATCAAGACTAGCTTGCTGATATTACAGATATAGAAGTTGAGGTCCCAGGGAGGAGGAAATTTCCTCATTATAACTGGGCTCAGGATCCAAATCTTACCTGTCCAGTTCTTCATCCAAGGGCTGGTAGTTAACCTCATAGCACTCAATTCTCTTTAGAAAGTCTTCCAGAACCTTTTCCCGGTCACAGTCTACATAATCAGGACTGCCAAGTTTCACTTGCTGTGAGAAGAGTAAAGGACAGAGGAATCGAGGGAAAGAGTGGGAGGCAGAGAATTTGACAGTGCCCTTGGGAAGGTCTCCTAGAGACCATTGAGTCAAATATCCCTCATTATAAAGGTGAGGGAACAGATACTTGGAGAAACTTGGTCTTGGCTAAGTTTCAAATTCAGTCAATTGAAGAGAAGCTGACACTGTGTAACTAACTCTTCCTCTCTAATCTCTGTGTGGTCAAACAAGGCCTGTTACATTATTTTCAGTTTCAGGGCTTGCACTGTTTAAGAACATTTATAAGAGTTGGAAATTGTCTTGTGAGAAATAGTTGAAGAACAAGAATTAGAGATCCTGGTTTAGAGACATACTGGGAGAATGTGGCATCTTATCTTTAGATTTCTGAAAAGCTGGCATCTCCTAATTTCTCCACACCAAACTTCTCTTCCCATATTTTCCATTTCAGGGAATGAAACTCTCATACACACTGTTACCCGAGTTTAAATAAAATGAATCTGGGAGTCATCCTAAGTGTTTCCCTCTCCCACCTCTCAGCAGCCATCAAATCCAATCCACTCTACTTTCTAAATATCTTTCTCATTGGCTTCATTCTCTTTCCTGAATGTATACTGTAGTTTTGTGATTGATTCCTCTGTCTACAGTCTTATTCCTTCTACTTTATTCCCCATACTGGCTATCAGAAGGATATTTCTACATTCTCATCTGTGGCATTCCTCTGCTTAAAACCCTTCAGCATTTTCTCATACCTCATAGTAAAAAGTAGAAAGTCTTTTAGCATGTGGCTCATGGCTTGTCATTAACAGGCCCCAAATGATCTCTTCATCCTCATCTCCCTTTGCTCCCCTATTCTTCCACACACTTTACTTTAGTCAGTGTATGCTATTTATAGTTACCTGGAGATGTCATTATCAGTGTTTGCTATTTTTTTATTTCACATTATTTGCCTACCAAACCTCTATGCATCCTTCCAGATGCACTTCAGCTATCAACTTTATTGAGAAGCCTTCCATGATCTAACCCTGCCCTCACACACTGATCTTCACCATTGTGCTCCATCAGTCTCTTAGCACTGATCTCACAGAGTTCTGTCTATATACTCATCAGTCTCCTTCACAGGACTTTGAGCTCAAGGTCAGGCTTTTTCTCTGCCCATGTCTCTATTTCTAATGCCCATTATGGTGCTTGCCTCAAATTCTGTGGTGGATGAAGAGGGATTGGACATGTTCTATGCCCTGAGAGGTAAAAATAGGACCAATTAGTGCAAACATATGACCAATCATATAAAAATAGAACCAATACCAATTACAGGGAAACAGAGTTAAGCTTGGCTTTTTTGGGCTGCATTTGGACGCCATAAGCCTCTTGTCACCAGAGGTATGCAAAAGTAATCTAGAAAAACATTTAGCTGAGATTTCATGTAACTGATGGAGGGTTGAAATAAATGATTTTTAAGGTCTGATATATCTTTGAGCTCCTATAATTTGATAAAGAGGGGAACAATAAAATTGTGAGTAATATAGTTTTAAACCACATGCCTATAATATGCAGGCAATGATAATTCTGATACAAGGAGGCAAAATAAAGAGTTAGGGTTTTGAGTTAGACAGCCAAGCCTGAGCTGTAGTCCCAACTCTACCTCTTTCTGGCCATATGAAATTTGATAACTCACTTCTCCTCTTGGAGCCTCAGTTTACACTTTCCAACACTGAAATGATCCCCAACATGCAAGTGTGTTGTGAAAAATCAATTAGACTCAAGCTTGGTGTCTAGTGCATATTAGGGACTCTATATATGTTGACTATTTAACTTCAGAAGATCATTGTGGGCCAGGATAGTCAAGGAATGCTTTCTATAGCAAGTGAGAGATGTTTGAGGAGAACTTGAAATACCTCCTTTACTCTAAGAGAGGTCTTTTTAGGCATGATCCAAGTGTGGGGCAACATATGGCGGGGGGAGAGTAACCAGTATTCCTTACCCTGATGTTTTCTGCAATGATGCCACGGTCATTACAGATGGACTCAATGAAAAATACCTATAAGAGAAACAAAAAAGGGATCCCCATCAAGGAATTACATTTGTTGTTGTTGTTATATGCCATTGAGTCGAACCCAACTCATAGCGACCCCTCTTCCTTCCACAGAGCGGCTGGTGGGTTTGAACTGCCAGCCTTCTGGTTAGCAGTCAAGTGCCTTAGGCACTGCACTACCAGAGCTCCCTGGAATTACATGTAGCAGGAGCCAAACATAGCTCAACCCCTTATCAATGGCTCTGTCACATTCTCAAGGGCATGTCTGACAACATAATTGTTCTCAGGCTTTGAGTTTTATGAGGTAGATTAGCTCTAAATTGAATGACACCAGATTGTTTTGTATTTTTTAAAGTTTTTTTTAGTTCTTATATACAAGTCTTGTAGTGGTTCTCTACCCTGCTTCCTCACTCCCAACCTCTATGGTATCAGGCTGTCAGCAATCATCTTCCATTGCTTATCATAACACTTCCTCTTTCCTATTCTGCTTTACAGCTTCTAATTGTGACCTCAGAAGACCTACGACCAAATTTAAATGGTTGAGCCTGTGGTACCTGATTTGGTTGCTCTGAGGCTTCTGGTCTGCTATCTCTGGGATTAGTGCTGGACAAGTAAGCTCTAAATAAAGGGGGGAGCGTTATTTTACCTTGTAACCATGCTCTTTAGCAAACTGAAGAATCAGTAACCGCCGTTCTCTGGTCGTGTTGGTGGCATCAAAAACCTAGAGACAGATGGTGAGATTGGCTTACTCTGAGTCTGATATTGATAGAGTGCCTGTTTTTTATCCATCCCTGTTCTAAGTGGAAGCCTTCCAAGAAAGGAAGAATTTGAACAGTCTCAAAGGATAGGAACGATTTGGGATTGGCTCGTGTCAAGTTAATAAGCACTCATCGAACCCATACTATTTGCTGAGATATGCACCCAGAACCTGTGGCTAGAGTACAAGTGTGGGTTATTAGGGCCATTTTATAGGTGAAGTAACTGAGGACTAGAGGAATAACTTTCCTTATACAAAAGTCACCAGAGTTTCTGACAGAGCAGGTAAGGCTTCTTTCTTATTACTTTGTAGGTCCTCAAGATCAGAAAACAACTCCCTGTCCTCAATACCTTAGATGGGAACTTTTACATATTTGAAGATATCTTCCCACTTTAGAATTTGCAAATCCTATTCCAAGAGTCTTAAGATTAAATTGAGTAAATGTTTAGGTAACTCTCTAGAACTAAAAAGTATATGCATTGCAATGTGAAATTCTAGTATGGTTCTACTGAACTGTTGGGAATGGAACAGTAGAACATGGTGTTTATTAAAAGTGTGGACTCTGGAGCTACACAACTTAGGTTCCAGCTCTGGCTCTGCTTCTTAAACCTTGTGCCACCTTGGGAAATTACTTAATCTCTCTGCCTCATTTTTTCTGGGCTATAAAATGGAATGTAATAAAATACCTATCTCTATGGAGAGGAGGAAATTAAATTATTAATACATGCAAAGTGTTTAGAGTAATGCATGGCACATGGTAAATGATGAGTACACATTAGTTGTTCTTCATCCCAACAGAAACCGGAGGAGAAAATGCAAGTTTATTTACCGCAACCTGGCCTTCCTCATGGCTGAGATAGTTATGGACATCTTTCAAGGCTGCCAGGGCACACTGCCTGAAAAAGATGGAGAAAGAAACAGAGACCTATCCTACCTCCTCATTTCCACCCCAGGATAGGTTCCTCCCCCCCTTTTTTTTTTTTCCTGCACTATTTTCTGAAGTATCTCAATATGTCCTACATTAATTTAAATTAAAACACCTACACAGAATGTCCTATGTTCTAGGCACCATACCAAGCACAGAGAGGTGACATAATTGAATGAGGCTCTGTGTGCACAGCTTAGGGGCAGGAATAATGTGACATACTCAGGAAAAGATGACTAATAATGGAAACCATAATACTAAGAGCTCCAACACTTGGGCTAATGGAGTTCAGGCTGAACTGCCTTATGAACCAGGATACTCACTGCCATTGAGTTGAATCCAACTCATAGTGACACCTCCTTGGGTTTCTGAGGTGGTATCACTATGGAAGTAGATTGCTCAACCTTCCCTCCGAGGAGTGGCTGGTGGGTTTGAACTGCCATGCTTCTGGTTAGCGGTCAAATGCCTTAGGCACTACGCCACCAGAGCTCCTATGAACCAGGATAGAGCCTAGATATATGGTCAGTGAAGTAGAAAGCATTCCTGGCATGAGGTACAGTGAAAACATGCATGACAGCAGTAATGTATTTATGCATCCAGCAAAAATATCTTTGGTGATTACTCTTTGCCAGGACAAACATATGGATCAATAAATGAGGACCAGGTCTGCTATGGAAGTGCTCAGAGTCTTGTAGTGGGGAGAGACTTTGAGGATGAATGAATGAGCCTGGAGAGATTGGAGTGGGCCAGTCTTAAATGCTAGGCTGAGAAGTTTCTACTCTCTCATACATAGTAGAAGACTGCTAAAGGTTCTTGAACAAGGACTGGTCATAACCAGAAACAGGCTCTGGGCAGGATAGTGAAAGGGCCATCTTAACCACACTGGGAGAGTCTAGAAGGCCTACTCTCTGACCAAGGTTGCTTTGCTCTTCTGCTCCAGAATCTGAACAAAGGCTTTCCCTCAGACAAGGAACAGCTCTTAAAAGGTTGGATACTTACTTCCTGATTAATTGGGCTTCCATGTTGTCTGCGAGGAAGAATTCATAGTTCTTGTAGCTCACTGCTTCTCTTCGATACTGGCCTAAATTAAACACTGAAAGCAGGGGACCCCAGTGAAGAGGTTGGGAGGATATAACTGGGTGTAAAAAAGTCCTTACTGGGATCTCAGAGGTGAGAAAATGTTCAATTTGTAGCTACATAATGTGTACATATAAGAATGCAGATTATGCCCATCAGAAAACCTTCCTCACAACAACCTTGCAAAGTAAGAATCACCATTCCCATTTTACAAATGAAAAACTGAAGTTCAGAGATAAAAAGTCATTTTCCTGATTAATAAGTGGGAATCTGGAACTTAAATCTAGGCCTGTTTGACTCCAAAGCTACTTTATCATGAATTCAAACACCATACATGGTGTGTGTGTGTGTGTGTGTGTGTGTGTGTGTGT
>NW_006922306.1:846731-847815 GCF_000298275.1 Orycteropus afer afer | reverse complement strand
AAGGTTGGTGGTTCAAATCCACCAAATTTTCTGCAGAAGGAAGATGGAGAAATCTACTTCCATAAAGATTTACAGTCTTAGAAACCCAATGGGGGTCACTATGAGTCAGAATTGACTCAACGGCAGTGAGTTTGGTTTTGGGGCATGTTTGTGTGTATGTGTGTGTGTGTGTGTATATATGTATATATAATATTTTGTAAATAACACATCCACACACAAAACACGCAAAGAGCAGTTAGGAAAATAACACATGAAGGGGTTGCATTATTAGTGTGAGAATACTATCTATCTATCTCTATCTGTCTACTTATCTATCTGGAAATATCACCATAATCTGTTTCCAAATTTTTCCATCATCTCTGCAAGGAAGACCAGTTAATGCAACTATTATTCAAATATATGCACAACCACTAATGACAAAGATGAAGAAATTGAAGATTTTTACCAACTTCTGCAGTCTGGAATTGATCAAGCATGCAATCAAGATACATTGATAATTACTGAAGATTGATGTGCAAAAGTTGGAAACAAAGAAGGATCAGTAGTTGGAAAATAGGGTCTTGGTGATAGAAATGATGGCAGAGATTGCATGATGAAATTTTGTAAGATCAAAGACCTAATCTTTGGAAATATCTCTTTTTTTTCCCCCAACAATATAAACAACAACTGTACACAGGGACCTCACCAGATGGAATACACAGGAATTAAATTGACTACATCTGTGGAAAGAGATGGTAAAGCTCAATATCAGTTAGAACAAGGGTGGAGGCATACTGTGTAACAAGCTAACATCAATTAGCTTATATGCAAGTACAAGTTGAATACAAATAAAATTAAAACAAGTCCACAAGAGCAAAAATATGACCTTAAGCATATCCCAACTGAATTTTGGGACCACCTCAAGAATAGATTTGGCACATTGAACACTAGTAACCAAAAACCAGATGAGTTGTGGGATGATATTAATGATATCATATATGAAGAAAGGAGAAGGTCATTTAAAAAACAGGAAAGAAAGACAAGACTAAAATGGAAGTCAGAAGAGACTCTGAAACTTGCCCTTGAACACAGAGTAGCTAAAGCA
>NW_006922306.1:844237-845001 GCF_000298275.1 Orycteropus afer afer | reverse complement strand
CAGCCACTCCTTGGAAGGAAGATGGGGCAATCTACTTCCATAGTGATACTGCCTCAGACACCCAAGGAGGGGTCGCTATGAGTTGGGTCTGACTTGATGGCACATCACAACAACAATCATTAATAACACACACAGCTAAAATTTTACTGAAGAAAATTCAAAAATGGTTACATCAGTATATCAACAAGGAACTGCCAAAAATTCAAGTTGGATCCAGAAGAGGACATGGAATGAGCTATAACATTGCTGCTGTCAGATAGGTCTTGGCAGAAAGAAGAGAATATCATAAATTGTTTACTTTGTTTTATTGACTATGGAAAAGTATTCAACTTTGTGGATCATAAAAAATTGTGGATAACATTGGGAAGACTAAGAACTCCAAAACATTTCATTGTGCTAATGTGATACCTGTATATAAACTAAGAGGCAGTCTTACAGACAGAATGAAGGGACATTGCATAGTTTGCAAACAGAAAATGTGGGCATCAGGGTTGTATACTTTCACCATATTTATTCAATCTGCATGCTGAATCTCCAACTCCAGGTAAGGGGAGGGAGAGAGATAGACCTCACCCAAAGTCAAGAAGGAGGGAAGCCAGGGCCAAAGACAGCAAGACCCAGGTAAGGAGAGGGCAGAGAAGTTATGAACAGCTAAGAGAGATGAAGTTGTCAGTCAGTTTGTCTTACTGTGGTGGCTTGCATGTTGCTGTGAGGCTGGAGGCTATGCCACCGGTGTTTCAAACACCAGCAGGGTTGCACATGGT